>NC_089207.1:11790269-12065269 GCF_963930695.1 Labrus bergylta
TTTAGTGACACACCTGTGCTCAAACACTTCCTCTCTTGTGTAAGTGTTGAGTCTGTTGCATTTTGCAGAACTAACACTTCACCCCTCTCTCTCTCCCCCCACCACCACCACCTCCTCCCACCACCTCCCTGGGGTTACATATTACTCAGTATAACGTCGGAGTCTGCTCCTCCTCCCCGTGTACTTAACCTTGAGTCTCACCTGTGTGTTTTCTGGATGACAGCCGGAGAAATCCCTGCAACACGGCCGGACGCTGCAGGGTTTCGTCCGCTCTGCCGATGTGTGCGCGGAGGAGGCAGAGGACTCATGGGAAGGCGTTCTCCCTGGAAGTGAAGCCTGGTCCACCTTTGTGTGTCAGCTCTGCCTCTTCTCTCCAGCTGCTTTCACACCCACGCCGTCCTCTACCCGCGTCCTTCCCCGTCTCACTGCTCTCTTCCTCCTCCTCCTCCTCCTCCTCCCTTCCTCTCCGCTCTACATCAAAGAGGAGAAACACATGAACACAGTTGTCTTTTAGATGTGGTGCAAAATTTAGCAGAGCACGGAGAGAGTTGGTGTTATCAGAGGGTTGTAGTTTTTAAATCCCCTTTCGATTTTGAGATTACATAACGTTACATAATGTTATCTGTGGAAAAGAACATTTCGGGAGGTGTTTTGACCTTCATGAAGCTTTGACAAAACTTTGATTCCAGCTCCCCTGATATTTTACCGATAAATACAGCTTAATGCATCACCACGCTGAGAATACTGATGACTAAAAAAGGAGAAAAACACTGCAAAACGGAGTACTTTGGCTTCACCTTGAAGAGAAAATAAAGGATGAAAAGTATAAGGATGTTTAGAGAAGCTTAGAAACGACTGAATTTGTACAAAACGAGGTGCAGGCACTGTGCTGTGATGTTTTGGACGTGTTCACCTCAAGTAGAAACCTCCTTGGCAGAGAAATTAAGCAAAAGTGCAGTTCCTTAAATGGCCACTAGAGGCTGTCTCCTGCAATGAGTCAGTCCCCATAGAGCCTCATGTTAAAATGTCCAACTTTACAGCAGAAATAAACATGTTTACAGCCTGGTACAAAAACAGTTTTTGTCTCATTTCTCTCTTCCCCTTTTTCATTATATTAAGGCTTAAAGTGATGTATAATTAGGGGTTATTTTGAAAAAATAAAGATGCCATACATTTGCCACTTTCTCTCCCTGCGTAGATTTGAGCAAGCAAGCAACGAGTCCACTATGTTTTTCAAACTCTCCTCGGTCAGCTACCACCACAAATCAAATCTCACACCCCTGTGGGAAACAAGAAGGCTGACTAGCTAATTTGCCTTCCAAAGAATTAGCCTTGATAACTTTGCATTTGCTAACCCTTCACTGCTCTCCAGCTGCCCACTTTCATCCAAATATTAAAACGTTTGTCTCCAGAAAACAAACACGATGCAGTCACAATGCCAAACACAAAGCTTTGGATTGGAGGTCCGCAAACTGATGGGTGAAGTCATGGTGGCTACCTCCATTTTTAGGTTCCTGTGTGTTATCATTCGAGATGTAAAGGAAACATGAGAGCTGACAGAAGGGGGGAATCCCCTCGTCTGCTCTGTATCTCTTTTCTCTTTATTGTTATCTTCATTTTCACCGCACACACAAATCCCATCCTTTGCCAACCACACCCAGTATTTCAGAGCAATAATTATTACAGCGAGTGTTCAAAATCAGGGCACGATTGTTTGAAGGCTGCTGTGGTACCTGAATATCAGTGTACCAATTCACCTCAAGAGCCCCAACGCTGCTTCTCTTAACAGGAGCTTGTAATGAAAATTGTAGGTTTTTGGAGCCAGGAAAGAAAATGAAGGAAAAATGTGAAGAGAGCTGTTTGGTTTCTAAGCAACAGTTAACGCCGGGTGCAGCGAGCGAGAGCTGCAGGGTGGGTTCCTGAGTTCCCATGTTTCTGCCTTCTCGTCTCCACATTCTCTTCCTGAGGAATTTGACCCCCCTGACCTCTCTGAATATGTCTGGATTTACCCTCCCCTCCGACACACAATCACAGCACACTGTAATGGAAAGCTTTTATGAGAGCAAATCTAACTCCCTCTTTATTTTTTTTATTTGCAGAGGTAGCCTTGAACACAAAGCCATGAGTTCTGTATCTGACATGAAGGTTGATTTAAAGCCTCTTTTGATCCAATTTAAATTGCTGTGAATTGGTGTGTTTGCTCCGTGTGGAGGTGTGTTACTCACCGTGTTCAGGTGCAGATCAAATAAGGACAGATTGCAAAACTGTGTCCACAGAATTAAAATCCGTGCGCACAGTGTGTCAGGGATTTCAAACCCATGAGCATGCAGTGTAAACTTTGCGCACAGATTTGTAAAACGTTTGAACACATTTACAAACAGCATTTCATCTTTGCTTTGATCAGCCTTTGGGGGTTCCATAGTTTACCATCACGCTTTTCATTCTTTGGGATTGTTGGTGAGGACGCCCAGCCACCACCATCGGGCTGAGTCGTCCTCATCCTGCTCCGACCTCCACCTTAGCGGTCGGGAACTGTGGACAACAGGAACGAGAGGAATACAAAGGAGAAATCCTTACTGCATATTATCCCATATGCTCTTTTGTAAAATGTCTCAAGATAATACTTGATATGAAATTGCCGCCATATGAATAATGATTGATTGATTCTTGTGCAAGTGTCTGGTTGGTTTGTAAACAATGCAACACACAGAACTCTTATCCTGAAGTCACATATTGTTAACAGCTGGCTACACTGGAAGCCTCGACAAAGTTTGCGTTGATCTCAGAGGCATAATCATCAGATGAGTTTTGAGATTGCTGAAAATTGCTGAAAAAAATGCTGGACATAAATCCATATTTCAAACAAACTAATAATTGAACCATTGGGTACCACAGTGAAACAGCACAAACTCTTTGCACTTTGCCTTTGCAGCAGTATCGTGCATGCAGCACTGCAACATCACATTTGAGCTTCTGACCTGAGAACGCCATCTCAGGAAAACAGTTGCAGTGAGAATACGGTGAATTATTAACGTCTGTATATGTGCACATTTAATCTTTAATGTATCGTGCAGAAATCTTTGCATAGATGTTTTTTTTTTTTTTTTTTTGCAGTTTTTCTCTGTTGGTGTGAGAGAGTTTATCAGAGGAAGAGGAGATACTGTCTGTTTTTTCTTGCTCATGCTGCCTGCAGTGGACTGAAACATGGAGGTGTGTGGAGGACGATCAGACAGAAGGCCATCTGAGAGCACGGTACACACTCCATCTGGACGCACATTCGCTGTGAAAAAGAGTGTGAAAGAAGAAGAAAGAGGCACACATACAGAAGGTGATATTATCATTTTGAATTTTAAAAAGCAACCTGTAAAATATCTTCCGCTCTCACTTCTCCATCTGACTTCATATTTTACATAATTTCCACTTGCATATATTACAGCGTTGTCCGTCTACCGATCTCCTTTTGTTTGTTGAAACATTTTCTACATTATACCACGGACAAATGTGACGTTGCTAAATTTAATAAATGCAAAAAAAAAAAAAAAGAGAGCATACAAGAAAAAAAAAAACACAATGTAGACTGAGCACAATTAAATCCCACCCACACTGGCGAGAAAATTAATTCTGTTCTCTTCGGCAACTTTGCATTTTGTGAAGAGTCCTCCTCGCAACTTTTGTCTGCGAGCAAACAACAGAAAAATGTCTAAAAGCCGCCGTTTGGTGGGATGCACTACCAGCAGTTAGAAGAATACCGAAATAAGTTTTTTCTGCAACAGCTGAAAAGAAAAGAGGACAAAATCTAACGAGGAGAAAAGTGAAAACAGACGTGAGGCGTTAACTGTGGGACCCTGAAAAATGAGGCGGACTGTAGAGGTTGAAGCTAACGTATGGAATTCCTTGTTTGATGTTAGACGTGCTGCTCCGACCTGCTGATTTCATAAATAGTGCTTAATATGAATCACTGGCCATGGGATCATTACTATGAGAAAGCAAAAATAAGTAAAAGACTTTGGGAAAAAAGCAAAAAAAAAAAAAATACAACATTGAAGAGTTCAAAACTAATGTTTCACCGCTAGAAGGCGTTTCCATGCATTCATTATCTTTGACGTGCCAGAGTCCTGCTCTTTATAAGCTAGCTACAGACATGTAGCTCGTGTTTCAGCCTCTGATTTCCTTTTGAGGTTGTAGTGGTTTAAATTCATGAAGTACCATCTCGACCCTAGTGAGCGAAATGCCAAAAGAAAATCCTTCTTCAATAAAGATTATAACTTTATACCCTGTTAAGTTTGAGAGACCCTATCAGGGGGGGGTTTGCTGCCCTGCTCAAGGGCACATCGGCAGTGCTCAGGAAGGGCTCTTCAAGTCCCTACAGACTGAGCTACTGCCGCCCCCAAAACACTGATGGCCCGTACGGTGCACCATTAAGGGGCTGCATCACTGCAGAAGTTGCATTTGAAGACTGATAACATCACAGTGGTGTCAAAGTGCATCCTCCTTTTTTAGGCCAACAAAAAATCCATCCAGTGCATACTTCATGGAACCAACATATCCCATTATTCATTACACTGAAATTCAAACTAGCTAGCATACTCTGAAGCCGCCGAGTAAAGATCTGATGTAGAAAACCCAAAGGGGCCTTGTTACTTCAAAATATCCTTGATTAAAGTTACAAATACAGTTACAGGTTCGACAGATGTTTGAGGTTGTAAGGCGACAGGAGCAGCTCCATGAAACGAAACTGTGATGGTGGGGACGGCTGGTGACACTAAATGAGAATCCTCTGACTCATTTCATAATGGCCTGAGTGGTCCACACAGGCTATGAAGGCTGTGTCCTTTAAAGGATGATAGCGCTGAACCGGGACAACCAGGCTTTAATTTGAAACCTCTAAACGTGCACACTAATGAAGCAAGACATTCAGGCAACGGCAAATGTATGTAAATAAACATTAGCGCTTAAACTTCATCTAGGCCCCTAAGATAGTCCAACATGGGCCTCCTGGCCGTCCCTCGCTCTGGTTCAAGCTCAAAGGTGATCAGGCCTTTGCAGTCAGAGCCCCTAAACTGTGGGACAGTCCCAAACGCTCAGACAGAAATTGGGGCTTTTGGGTGTTCTGCACCCTCAGCCTGGAATCTGTTGCAGAGTGACTTGAAACTCAAGGAGCTTTCAACCAAAATCAAAAGTGTATCCTGAGAAAATTAACAACCCTGCCTTTAAATAAAATAAGAATGCAGAATTTTCATGCTACTCATCTCAAAAATGTCTAAGCATGCAGGACTTGATTAGAAAATAACCATTTGACAGCTTAACCTTTGGTATTCTGATTTGATTCTTGTAGAAGAAAATGAAAAGAATCAGTCAATTCATTGCAAAAACTCGCTTCTTACCAAGTATGTTTGAGATATTATTTGGACTAGAAATTATACTTAAACGCTTATTTAAAGCCACATTCAAGTCCAGAAGTCCACATGAACACCTCATTTCTGGAGATAGCAATCACAAAATAATGCCTGAATTGATTGTAACGAGCCAAGCTGAATGCCAGTTGAAAAGTCTCGATATCAGACGTTACATCTCATTTAATGAAACCCATTTTTTGAAACCCAAAAATGAAGCCATTTTTTCCTGGTATACTTGTCACTAGAAATTACTCAAATAAATGTGCTAATATTTGAGTTTTACCACCTTCCCTTTCTTTGTTTACTCTTGCAATTCCATTTCCAGAGGATGCATCGTCGCCATGTTTTGAGGCCCCTCTGTGCACTCTGGTCTTTGTGGGCTCCTCTTTAGGATTAGCCTCGCTGCTACTAATAAACCTGCTTACTAGAAAACTTGTGCTCATGTTGAAAAACTTCTGGGGAATAAATCTTGCAGAAATTGTTTTCTTTCATTGCAGATCGAGCATGAATTTTGTCTCTGTTAGCTGTACCCACACTAAAATCGTATAACCCTAAATCCTGCACCCTCACACACATGTACACACACATTATTGCAGAGGTGTTGAGAGGGTTGACCTGTGGCCTCCTAATCAGAGCTCAGTGTGCTTCACTTGGTTATATAAGGGGGCAGCGAGTGCTAGTCAGATCCTCCTACAGATGCCTGAGCAGTCACGACTAACGCGGATGTTCTCCATCCATCCACTCAGCCCGCCAAACGCAGACTTCACCTTAGCCTCTGCTCCTCAGTCCTGTGTCCCCCCCCCCGCCACACACACACTCACACACACACACACACACACACACACACACACACACACACACACACACACACACACACACACACACACACTCATACACTCACACACACACACACACTCATACACACACACACACTCACACACATACACACACACACACACGTGTAGTTAGGCAAAAACAAAAAATCAACACTCACACTGACAGGGTGCATATGCGTCCCACAAGTATGTAAAACAAACCTGACCAATAAAATAAAGAATTTATGAAATGGAGTTTGGATGGAGGGGAAGAAGTTCAGAGAGGAGGCAGAGCTAAAATCAGATCCTCCCAAACGAGCGAGGACAAACACCTACAGAGCTAAACGTTTCTGCTTTGTGGTGAGACCATCGACTCCTGCTCATTCTACAAATCCCAGAGGTCCCACTCTCTTTAAGATGTATTTTTCCGGTCTCAAGGAAAAAAAGGGTTATTCCACCACAGACCTGCAGCAGCCTCTGGGACCGGAGTACCTGCAGGCTCTTAGAAAACCAGTAGCCGAGAATAGCAGAGCAGCTCCTGCCCACCATGTGATGTTCTCATGCAGCGCTGTCTGCAGGGAGAGAGATGAACCCTGATGAATAAATATGAAGATAACCTGCACCTCTGCTGCACTCTCTCTCTTCCCGTTCCCCATATGGTTCCACTGAAGAGAAGGAGAGGAGGAGAAAAAGCTCTGATTTTCAAAAGAAGCCTCTGGGCCATTGTGTTGGTCTGTGTGCATGTGTGTGTGTGTGTGTGTGTGTGTGTGTGTGTGTGTGTGTGTGTGTGTGTGTGTTTTTATTGCTTATGTGTGTATCTTATCATCTCTCTTTGTGTGCAACCATCTGAATGTGTGCATAAGCATCGGTGTGTAGTTGTGTGTGTTATGTGTGTGGGCGGCTCTGTGTAGGAGTGTGCTGTAGCTTTTTGACAGAGCCTCCAGTAGCATGTATTTGTGAATCTTTTGTTTTATTCCCCGTCTCCTCTTCAGCTCGGCAGTGATCGCACCTCGCTGTGCCGCTTGAGTGCCGCAGCCCTCAACTGAAGACGAACAAAAAGGTTCCTTAAAAGACTCCACCGGCCATCCTGCATCATCCCGCAGAGATGACAGTAATGACGAGCACTTTCTATACATGCATCTCTTGTAAAAAAAAAAAAAAAAAAAAATCCTCACCGTAAACAGGCCACAACCATGCGCCTTTTTTTCCCCTCCATAGATAAGTGCAACAAATGAGAAACGTTTGGAAACCGTCGACCACAAACACTGAAGCTGAACCTGTTGCGTACGTGAAACATGTAAATTCTTCGACACAGCAGAGGCTGGTGCACTTCCTGGGCACGGCTGAGTAGGAAAGAGGTGTGGGTGGGGGATCCATCCTGTCAGGGCCGTGCTGCTGAGCCTTTGTTTTGACTCTCAGTTCTTTGCAGATGCAGGGAAGGAAGCAGAATCAAGTGCTGCAGACTAAATAATGATAATATGATGAACTTCATGGTCGCTCTGGGAAAAACTTGTCTTCGACTCCAACAAACTCAAAATAACAGAACAGAACCTGTAGTGACCCCTGAAATAACCCTTTGATTTTCGTCTACTCTCCAACACTGCACTTTGTGCATTTATCCTTTTATGTATTTATTTTTCCAGTTTTATTTCTACTTCTATTGGCCCTATATAAGCCCTGTGTTCCTCTAGCCTTATGGTCATTTTGTATTTGTATGGATTTTTACTTTTTGGCCCTTTTGGGACTCACAACTAAAACTGTCAATCAAACTAATACGCTTTTTCACAAAATAGAAAACAGACCTCGTAAATGGACTTGAGCTTGTATAGCTCTTTTCTGGTCTTCTGACTACTCTAAGCCGGGGACCGAACCCCTGGAGACGACCGACTCTACCACTGACCCACAGCCCCCCCCCCCCCCCCCAAACTAAAACTGACAAACCAGCATTCAAAACTAATTTTAACTATAAAGAAAACAATTACTTGAAAAGAAAAAATCCCTCACAATACTCTTGCTTAGTATCACTGATTTATTAGAAAAATCCCAACATTTCGGTCCCTCTGAATCTTTGTCAAGTTTGCCAAACACACTTGACAAAGGTTCAAAGGGACCGAAACGTTGGGATTTTTCTAATAAATTGGTGATACTAAGCAAAAGTAAGGCAGGATTTCTTCTTTTCAAGTAAGAGTTTTGCCGCCCTTGCACCTACTTTACGAGATAGTTGGATGTGCGAACACCTCCTTGATAAACTGACTAAATGAAATAAAATAAAAACGAATAACATATCTAAAACTATCCAACCATTACAACGTTGGTACGGAGCCTGGGTGTGAGGAAGGTGGCAGTGAAGGGCCATGTAGTTATGTTACTTAAAGGTGGGTCAAAGGGTCATAATGGGGAGAGGGGGGTTTTCACTGAGTTTTTATCCTTTCATTTTCGGCTTCGGTGAAAACAACCTGAGGAAGAGAATATGTTTACAGACGAGCTAATGTAGCTGAGCATAATTGACATGACATTTTTATCACAGCAGCACATACAGCAACAGTACGGCAGCTTTACAGGAGCAGCTTACGCTTCCTTATGCAGCAGACTTTGACGTAACATCCGGTGTTTCCATGGCAACGATAAACATTCTGTCTGTCATGGTGACAAGACAGGTCCCATTACGACTATAAAATAACAGATTTCTCTGGCTTTGAAAACTGTTGGAAATATTTGAGGTAATGTAAGTACTCAACGGGTTTCAGGCGGGAAGTCACAGCTTGATCCTCGTCTGTTCATGCAGGGTTTGTCTTCATTCCTGTGAAAATGTCCAAAGTCTGTCTCACTCACACTAACAGAAGGGCGTTCCAGGATTATTTAAAGAGATGAGTGGAGCATACATTTTTGCAAGTGTGTAGTAGCAGCGCAGCATAAAGAGCACAGACGCTGCCATGCATGTCTTCTTCGTCTTTTAACTGTTTTTGATGGATCCTTTAAATGTGTCTCCATGCTGAGATCATTCAGCGCTTTATGAATTTCACAGACAAGCCTCTTAAAAGCACATTTAAAGATTTCATTTAATGAATAAAATCACAAAGAGCTCATAACATTGAGTTAATAACAAAAAAAGAATACAAAGGCAGCCCTGAATCTTGCAGAGACCACTTTTTATGCATACATGTACGAACAGGATTTATGTTTCCAGGAGGAGGAATCATTTTCAGCTGATCAGCGCAGGTAGAAGTTAAACTTCACAAGGAAACAATGACCACCGACCTTTTAATTTATCATTAAAGTGAGCTTACTATATGATCAGACTTTAAGGAAACATGCTATGTTGAAGTGCTGGCTTCTCTGACAACAATGCAGCAGTCAGTATGTCCTCCTTCTAACTTTAGATTCGGATCCTGAATGCTCTGGATTTGTTTGGACCAGAGAAGGAAGGCGATTTTAAGGCAGCCTCACACGGCCGTTTTGGACGCCCCTCAGTTTGTCAGATATGAGAGCAGTTATCAGGTCAAACCAACAGGTGTTGCAGCGATGGAAGCGGGCAAGAGAACTGGTTCAGATAGAAGTGATTGTACCCGACTTAAAAAGCCTCTGCATGTTTCTAATAAGCTCCATGAGCAGAAACGTGCTCAAACTAGGATCAATATTGGAGATGCTTTTTAAAAATGGAGAGAGGTTAGAACGCAGAAAGGTTTACAGACCGATGCAGAGCTGGATAAACACTGAAGCTTCAGTGTCCACCACATGGCAACCTGCGTGAGCATTGACTCTAGAGAGGAGGGGGCGGGGGGGAGACAGCTCTCTACAATGTTTAGAATTTCGACTGCAGTACCCATTTTAAACACTAGGTGTCAGAGTTACAAATTGCTCCTTTAATTTCACTGTTGATGCCATTTCTTTGGGTTGTGGTGTGAAGGTCGACATCCTGTTTTTAAGCCTTTTAAAGCATTTTTTTCTTTTAGTTTGATTCAGATAAAAGAGGATGATTAATCAGAAATGAAACTTAATATTAGTAGCAGTTCTTACGACTTGAACTTTGTCTTTGAGGAACCCGGTGGGTAATTCTCAGGGGAATCCCCCGAGAGTACGAATATGACAAATACAGATGACATCCAATTTCAACAAATTATATGCGGTCTCCAGGTAATACAGCGCCATGCAAACAGAGCTTAGACTGCAGACATTTATCATCCAGCACCCGTTCATCCAGCCCTCGGTCCTGAATATACGATAGCAGCCTGTGATAGCAGCCCGAGATAATTCATGTTGATTACGCTGCAGTCTTAGCTTGACGAATATTCTCCAGGGGAATAAAAGAGACAAACTGTGTAATGAGTCAGGTCTGGTCCAATCTGAAAGCGTTAGGATTCCTCCCTGTAACGTTGCATGAAAGGTCGATCTGTCGTCGTTATGATCAGCCTTTTACGTCGCTTTATAACTGACAGGAGGAGAGAAGATACAGCAGCTTTTTTCAGACGGTTTAAAAAGAGTGTGAGAATAAAAACATATTTAGGATATTTAGGTAAAGCGCTGGCTGTGCGTTTAGTTTAGTGCGGAGTGTTTGCATGAAGCGTTTGTGCGCTGAGAAAAAAAGTCCATCCTGTCTCCATGACAACAGTCTGTTGACAACGGCCGCTGTATGACCGACACTGCTCCTTTACTTTTTACTGCATGTTTTTTTTTATTTGAGATTTTTTATTTCCCGTTTCGACACGGAGCGAGGAGGATGTGAGACGATCCATAGGCGGCAAAACTACTGGGGATTACCGTACATTTGAAAAAGAGCGCCGGTGACATCAACAGCGCCTTTCTGAAAAGTTGAAAGATTTTCTACTTGAGTGTTCGGAGCGACTGCACAAAAACGGCAGAGCACTGAGGAAAAAAACGCTTTTTCTCCAGACGGCATCTTTCTGCTGCGAAATTCTCTCTCTGCATTGAAAACAACTGAATAAAAGATGCTGGCGCTTTGAAAAAGAAACCGCAAGGTGGACACGGGGCCTCAGGCATTTTACTGATATGGTTATTCATACTGACACTGGTAATATAAGATTATTTTTTGATATTCAATATCAAAAAGCTCTCCATGGGTTGCTGGTGGCGCAGGGGTTGGTGCGGGCGCCCCATGTATGGAGGCTGTGGTCCTCCAAGCGGGCGGCTCTGGTCCAGTCCAGCCTGTGGCTCCTTTCCTGCATGTCATTCCCCACTCTCGCTCCCTGATTTCCAGCTCTATCCTCTGTCGTATCTCTCAATTAAAGGCACAAAAAGCTCTCCATAATTTTGGGGAGAATATTCCATATGACATGAAAGAAATGAAACGGTTATCAACATATCGTCACACAGATACACACTTCTCTCTGCTTCTCACTGAGGGCTGCACAATGAATAGTTATGTTAAGTAAACTGCCCACAACATGGGTGTATTCATGTGTTTTAGTAGTAAAAAAGGGGGCAAGTAAGGACATGAAATCAATCATCATTATAATAGCTGAGATGCCATAAGCTGTAGTGAGGCGCACAGTTTCCCACAGTTCATTTTGCCATTAAAGTAGACGACACTAAAAACAACTGTTGGAGCGATAGGGGGTTCAAATATGTATCATCCTGAAAGCATGAGGCATGCACCGTGCCGCAGAATCATTAATGAGTCTTTGTAATTATCTTAATGTTTACATCGCGGCACTTTTATGTCTTTACGTTTTGTGGTTTTGAGGAGATACTGTATACAGCACACAAACCTGTAATTAATCATAGGAACGTGTGTGTGTGTGTGTGGCAGTAAATGCTGCAAAAACTAGTTCATGAACGCCGGAGAGATCAGAGAGAGACATACTACATCGCCCCATGCAGAGAGATGTGAAGTCAATGATGTGTTGTGTAATAATGGAGGCATATTTCTGCCTCATTTGTGCTGCTAAAACTCCCAGGAAACTCGCAGCTTCCACACTTAATGCATCCGATCTACACAAGCCGTACTGCAGAGACACTGCACAGCAACAAAACAACAATCATTCACAGGCTAAGGTGGGTGGGTGTGTGTGTGTGTGTGTGTGTGTGTGTGTGTGTGTGTGTGTGTGCGCGTGCGGTTAGCCTTGTGCCAGGGACGATATGGAACCAGGAGAAGAAAGCTCAAGAGGTCAAAGAAATGTGATGTTTCTGACAACGCACAATGACAGCCTCAGAGAAGCTGTGAAAATGCAGTCTTTTTAAAAGGATGGGAACACTGGATCGGTGAGCTCAAGGCCTTCGATGCAGAGCGGCCTTATGAGTGCGTAGGTGGCAGGGCCCGAGCGGTGGCGCGTTAGTAGGCGGGGGAGAGATATATAAACAACAGGAGCGTCGTATATCGTCAATTACCGGGACTTCTGCTCTGACAGTTCTTCCTGCAGCTTTTAGCCGAAGGTCTTGTGAGTTTATTTCACCTGCTCTGTCACCTAGACCTCCACCTCCGCACATCCTAATAACCCTCTCCATGGGGGTGGGGGGGACGCCACAGACTGGAAGAGAGGGGAGTGGGCGGGGGGAGGGCAGTTATTTTGTGTATCATACTGTCAGCTGATGATTTGTTGCAGCAGAGTCGAGGCTAATAGTGACTGATTGAATGTTGTTGGGATTGTGGAAATATTAAAACACATTCTCTGCTCATGATTCTCATCAAACAATGATGCAGCTATGAAGGAGATGGTGGTTGGTTTCTTCTTAAAGGCAGAGTTGGTCATTTCCTCCAGATCCAGATTTTGGTTGAAATTGTCTTTAGGTCCTAACAGAAATTAATAACTCATGTTCTCTGAAAAAGGAACAAAGAAAATCCGTCATCTGTAGCAGTTATAAGCCTGTAAAAACTTCAACCGATGTCTGAATGAACCAATCAGACGCCTCCCTGTCTCCCTGCTCGCTCTTTACCTCTTAGGTGCACTAGCCCACACTCAAAGCATGAACTGAGGTCAGCTTCTGGAGCAACGGCGCTCATGCATGTAGGTGAGGGGCGTGGCTTTAGAGGGAGCACAGAGGGGAGGGACCAACCCTGTCTTTAACATTAAACACTCTCTTGTCGAATTTAATCACTTGGTAAATGGACTTGAGCTTGTTTATTCCTTTCTGTTGAGAGACTTCGGACTCTACCAGCTGAGCCACAGCTGCCATCCCCAAAAAGCACAATGAGAAGATACAAAATGCCAAAGTCAAGTCAATGCAGCGTTTAAGGCAGGCAGGGTTTCAGCTTCTCTCTACCACTTCAGTCTCTTTTCCCGAGTACAGCCAGCTGCAGCTCTGTGAATTTTTCAAGGAGATATTGTTTAAATGTGTTCATCGCTATTGATACGAGTCGCAGCATCAAGGTACCAAAGATAGTTACAGACGGCTTCTCGCCTCTCCTTCAACTGCTGTTATTCTGATCAGGTTCGGATATAAAAAATAAAAATAAAACGCTGGTGTGTGGACACCAGAAGAAGCCAATATGCACAAGAATGGAGCAAAAAAAAAAGAAAAGGAATGTCTTATTGAGGTCTTGTATACATATGATTCATTCACTTTCACATAAAAACTCAGAGTTCAGTTGGTAAAAAACCCGAGCCAGGGAAGTTTGAAGAAAAGCAGAAAGGGTTAAAATAGTAAGATGGAGATGAAGGTATGAGTCTGGACTTGAGGAAGCCGAGACATTGTGAGTTTTTTTCTGTTGTTTGGTAAATGAGGTGATGATATCCTCATTTCATTTGTGGTATGTCAGGTACATCTGTGGGCGAGCAGTTTGTCCAAAGGGTACATCCCATTCTTTTGCTATGTGTCAGGATGTATGTGTGTGTGTGTGTGAGTGTGTGTGTGTGAGTGTGCGCCTGCATACTGTGGATTCCTGGTGTGCAGGTTGCATGTGTGAGCAAAGAGAAAGCACCTGGCTGAGAGGTGAGTCACAGACGCAGGTAATCGCTCTGACATTTAATTCTAATGAAGCACTGGGAAGATAATGGTACCTATTGGCATTAGCACATACACTCAACACACACACACATCCGCAATCAAAAAATAAAAAACAAGCACACACACATAAAAGGCGCTCCTCAACACTTAGCACTGTAAAACCTGTGCTTAAGACCCTGACTCATGCACATTAAGGCAGAGAATGCGGAGGAGGGAGAAGTGTATCGAGGCCTCAGACGAGATGACAGTCAAAAGGACACTTACGCAGACAAACAGTGCCAGCAGCAGCGCTAACAGGTGGCAGACAGAAGGGGGGAGATGGGGGGAGAGGGATGGAGAGGGTGAAGAGGTGACTAATGCAGAGGATGCTGATTAGTTTACTTGAAAAGTCTGAGGGTTGGAGAGAAATGGAAAGCGAGGAGGTTTATGGAGAAACTCAAATCTGCACTTTGGAGAAACACAATATTCTCGTATGTAACGCTGTAGTTAGATAATACTCTGCAGGAACAACAGAGAGAGAGAGTTGCCTCTGTGATGTCACCCAGAGGTTTGTCGACTGACTTTTTAAAGACTCGCATTTTGACCATCTTGATTCCCTGGAGATGAAAGTGACCATATCTGCACAACATGCCTCCAGCAGAATAAGATTCTGTTTCCTTTAAATGTTAACTTCATTGTTTCTTTAAATGGTAAATGGACTTAAGCTTGTATAGTGATATTCTAGTCTTCTCACCGCATTATGTCACACACTGATGGTAGAGGCTGCTGTGTAAAGAGACCATCAGAAGTAACTTATCACATTCATTGTTGTTGTTGAGTTTTATGTATTTTTAAAAGGTCCATCTAGGAACGATTGCATTGCAAATTAGCTGAGGCTATAAATGCTCTGGTGTGAGGAATCGGGTTACTTGCTCAATTCTTGTCCCAATGCAAACAAATGTGAAATAAATACTAATTAGAGTGTGAAAGTCAAGATGGTGGTCTACCAGCTCGCTTGCTGATGGTGGACGACACAAACAAGGTAACTTGGTAACATGGTAACATGGGGCTCTATGGGGACTGACTCACTGCAGGATACAGACTCTAGTGGACAGTAGAGGAATTGCAGTCGGTGGCATTTCAGTTTTGATTTGATTTCTCGACTCGGGAGTCAAACAGAGAGTGACTGACACATTTCTGGTTGCATTTATTTGAAAGATGGCGGGTAAGATGCAGTAAATTAAAGGGGGGTTTTTCTATATTGCCGGTCTGTGTATCTGCATGTTCAATAATAAAAATACAGTCATGCATGTGTGTGTCAATGTGATTGTGTGTGTGTGTGTGTGTGTGTGTGTGGAGCTCATTAGCATGCTTAAGGTCACATATGATGTCACCGTGTTTCCCCGCTGCAGTGAAAGGGTTGACGGCTGATTGCGGTTCGTCTCTGACTCACTGTGGTTTCCTCTATCAGATACCGCTGTCGTGTGTTTGTGTGTGTACGTACGAGAGAGAGAGAGAGAGATACAGAGAGGATGGCCAAAGAAGTTTTCGGTGTTGCGCTGTGAGTCAGACTTGTTGCAGTCCGTCATAAACGGCAGGTTAAATGTTAGGACTCTGGGTCACCCTCAACACCACAAAGATCACAGCTCTCCCTCCATTTACTTCTGAGGGATTTTTTTTTTCTTGCGCCCCCACACACTTAATAACACAAAAAGTACAAAAAAGCCTTCATTTATTTAACCTCTGTCAGACTTTTTTTTATGTTTTTGACGTGCT
This sequence comes from Labrus bergylta, assembly GCF_963930695.1. NCBI lineage: Eukaryota > Metazoa > Chordata > Actinopteri > Labriformes > Labridae > Labrus > Labrus bergylta. The sequence continues at coordinate 11,806,138 of NC_089207.1, forward strand.
GTAAAAAAAAAAAAAAACGCCCATGTGGTTTTGGGAAATTCTGTCTTTTGAATTTTTTGCTCTTTTGTTCCATCTCCCCCCCCGTACCCAACAACAACATCCTCAAAGAACAGTCTCCATCTGCTGATTGTCAGCTTGTGCAAGGACTACAATGACTTCATGAGTGACTGTGATTGTGTATGAAAGACGCGACGTGTTTGTTAGAGTGCGAGAGAGAGAGAGAGAGAGAGAGAGAGAGAAAAAAATCATGTTTGATAAAGAAATCCACGGCAGGCTAACAGTGCAGAGCCTACGAGAGCCCTTGAAAATTTCACTTGTTGCTCTGGTAACGGCGAGGACACATTCAGGTGAGAATGAGTGAAAGAGACGAGAACACAAAACAAGATTTGCAATCAATTTAGTACATCTCTGCCAAAACTGAAGAAAATATATGCCCTGAATCAAGCCAATGATTGATATGATATTTCTCCTAACCAGGCCGTTCTTTTAGTTCAAGAGCTTCTTTATTCAAGCTTTGGTTTGAAAGCTTTAAAATATATTAAAGCCTGTCCCTTACTAATATCTTTTAACTGGATTTCAATGAGTGAATGCTCAAAAACTACAAGAACCAGAATTACATCTCCAGCATCCAGGGGTAACAATATCACTCAATGTTTACCTTTTCTTATTAAACTACTCTTTTTATTACTCTTTTTAGTGCTTATATAAATTTTAACTCTTTATATTTGATCATATTTTGCTCATTTTTAACTTTGATTAAAGAGGATATATTATCCCCCTTTTCCACCTTTTCAAACAGTCCCCTGTGGTCTCAATCAAGCACCAGAGGAGGTTTGTGACTCTGTATAAACCAGCTCTCTCAGAATGCTCCGTTATGGTGTGTGTGTCTCTTTGCAATGCCCCCCCCCCCCCTTGAGTTTTCCCTGTAGACATCACTCCTTCGCTAGCAAGAATAAAAATGACGGACCTGCTCAAAAGGTTTGCTGTAGGCTGGGGTTGGAGTCCATGGGTGGAGATACCAGGGGAGGTGAGGTGATTTTTTTTTACCAGAATCCCACTGTGACATCACAAAGAGATCACATTTGAAACTGAGCATTTTTCTCTGTGTTGTAAGACTTATGCAGACTACAAACAAAGAACTGGATGGGTTTATTTAACATTTTGTGGGTCGTTAAACACTCAGGTTACCCAGATATATGTTCAGAAACACTTTTTCATAATATGTCCCCTTTGTAGAGCTCCTGAGCTCTTGTAGGTTCCTCTGGATGGTTGGTGGCGACAGCGTGCTGCTATGGCTACCTAAAAAAAATTGCAACTACAAAAATTGCTTTTTCAAGCTCTGAAGGATTTGTTTTTAAACATTTTGACAACAGACAGATCAGATAGATACATTTGCATGTGGTGTGGTTGGACTGGTTTTCACTCTTGAGTCTATTTTTTTTAAATATACAAATTGCACATCTTTCCTAGTTACTTAAAATTAGATTTTGTAACTGTAAAAGCTGATTTCTGTATCAGAGGTTAAGGCTGGATGTCTCCTCTATCACATCGAACAAATACAATGTTATTTTAGATTTCTTTACTTTTAAAAAAAACATCTAGTTTGTAAATATTGAAGCTAATATTCTGCAAAAGTTTCTACATTTTAATGTAGAAATGTAGAAATGTAGTTTTTCTGCTCTGACTTCAAGCGATGACGCGTGCTGCTTACATGCAGTTTGCACACTCTGATGTTGTGTTTTTTTTGCAGGTTGCAACAGGTCGTGATCCTCATCCCTGTGGGGCGATACAGTATATTACTCGCTCACATTTCTTTCTGCACATCGTTCTGCTGATCCTTTCACGACCAGAGAAAGCCGGGCCTCATTCCTTTCATTCCTTTAATAGTGGTTTGCCCTTACTGCTGCACAATGCTCCTGCACAACTTTTATTTTCATCATAATTTTCTATGGCGGTGTAGCATTAGTGGCCTTTGCTGTCAATACATCTTTTCTTTATTTGGGAATTGGAAGGGGGGGCTTTCTTTTGGATTTTTCTCCCCCCTCCTCCTCCTCCCTCACACTAAACACATCCTTGTATCTCCATTAAACATGATGCTTTTCATTAAATTCAGAGGCGACAGTCCTTTTCAGCAGGTTGTCACGCCCTCGTCATTGTGCCGCTATTTAACGATGCAAAAAAAAAAAAACTTGAAAAGTGACAGTCACTTCTCAGGCGTGGACCTTTTTTAAACAATGTTTCAATTTTACTTTCAAATGAATATGTTTTTTTTTTTCCTTGTGTTGCTGCAGCTCGCGTTTGAGTGGTGGAGGTGAAACCCATTATAAGATGTGTCGGCGGATAGAGGAGAGAGAGAATGAGTGAGAGGGGGAGAGAGTGGCTCCGTGGCGTTTGATGAGTGGGCTGCCGTGCATTCTTTTAGCCTTATTCACCAAGCAAGCGTGGGCGACTAATTCGTATTTGCATTCACCAGGTTTACCTAAGGGGGGGAAATGTTTTATTTTATGCTGTCTTTGAAATCGATGACTAATTGTGCGCCTTTTTTTTTTCTTTCTATCCATCTCTCTCGACTCCATTTTTTTCCTCCTTGTCCCGCTTATTTTTCCCTCCTTTATGTCTCCAAACACCGTCCCCTTCTGGACTCAGATTTGAGAGTTGCAGACTCTTGGGTGATGCTCTTGCAAAGGTAGGATGAGGATGTAAAACGTACTGTGGGCTGCTGCAACATAAAGCATAAAAAAAAAAAAAAAGTGTGTTATACTCGGGTAGTGCTGAAAAGGAGGTGAATTAATCTCTCTCAGAGGAACACAAAGAGCGCAGGAGAGCAATAGAGACACGGCCTTGGGGGAACCGAGGCGAAAAGAATAAAACTGACATCTTAAGAAATGGAGAGAGTGAGATTGGGAGGCAACAAGACAGTTGAGAGAAAAAAAACAGAGCGAGAGAAAGAAGTGCATTCTCCCGACATGAGTCACTTCTGAGTGAAAGCTTTGTAATTTAAGCCACACACGGTGAAGGAGAAAGAGAGCGAGCGAGGGGAAGATGGAGACAGATGTAGACTTTATCCATCGCTAAAATCACCCAGCTTTAAGCGCGGCACAGCAGGGGGCTTCGATTAAGTCTGTGGGCGTACCTGATGTGCTAATACACCTTTCGAGAATAAGTCAAACTTGGACTCATTAAATACAAATGAGCTGAGAACATGTCCAAGAAGAAACTCCTCGTTATTAACTTAATCTACTTCTCTTTCCTAGTTTCTATCCCTTTACCCGAACAAACACTCAGACCGAATCACAATAATCCTGACCTTTGTTTACAGAATCTGCATAAAAATACAGAAATTGTAGACGTCGGTCAGGATTTTGGTATCCAAAGTGTTCTGGTTTCTCTCCGTAGCCCAAGTAGTATCATCCTCAAGCATTTGGGCGGGCCTCAGACGTATCCAGGAAGGCCGTTTATGTGGATCGCAAAGGCGGTTGATCATATTCCACCAAAATGCAATCGTGTGATTTAGATTTAATTAATGTTTATAAAAAGTTAAATGTGGAAAAGTGAAGCTAACAGTCCACTCTTAAACGTTGTCTCTCTATTCAGACTCCATCTAGCTTCTCAAGTTTGTAGCCTGATGTATAACAAAGGCAACGCACGTGAAGTTTTTAGTCAGAGGTCCTACATCGCTAACCGCTGGCTACACCAGACAGGGGCGGAGCCAGACTTTTTGGACCTGGGTGACCCGATGGGGCATTGATGTATGCAGGGTGACCTGAAGTGTGAAGCATGCACACTTCAAAAACTAACATTGAAGTGTCATATAGATGTTATACTCCTGGTTATGCATTTTTTTTTTACTTTAAAGAGCGACACAACAGAGTGTGGGCTGGGTCAATGACCCAACTAACGACCATGTGATCATCCTCCACAAGTCAAGTCAACAAGTCCAGTTACCTTTGGATCAAGCTACATAGTGACAACGTTAAAGTCTTACTCTTGAAGGACTCAACAAGAAGGTGTGTGCCCAAGGTATAAATTAAAGCAGCTCAACTGGTGGGTCTGGAAGGGGGACCCAGAGGTGGGTCGCGGAGCCATGTTCAGGGGGACGCGAATTTGTGCCTGGAAAAAAACTTCTGTGAAAAAAAGTCTGTGAAGCACTTTTTAAACAGGTTTCTTTTGTTCGGTTTCTTGCTTATGCTACATGTTTTGTACCGACTAAGGTCCAAACTGCTGATTGGTCGGAAAATATCACAGATTTAGGTCCTGATATTGGTGCCCGGAAACTTTCAATAACAAAATAATGTGCCATGTGTAAATGCAAAAAAAGCTACTCGCAGGCTGTTGTCGCACAGCATTAAAAGTTGAATTTGTGGGCAACGGTGGAGTAGAGGTTAGTGTGCCCACCCCATGTGGACAGACGATTGTCCTCCCTAGTGGGCGCCCGGGGTTCAAATCCGACCTGTGGGTCATTCCCTAATCTCTCTCTCCCTCATTTCTGGCTCTCCACTGTCCTCTCTCTAACATAGCGACTCATACAATATGTGTGCGTAAGGATCAAAGCCCTGACAACTTACATTTGGCTGATCCACATGGCCGACTGTACATGACTCATTTACCATGAGCTGCTTTAGGTCCCGCCTCCTCTCTGACCGCCAGCGACTTTTTAATGCACCGTGGTCAGGATTATCATCGTGTCCAAGATAAACACACCCAACCGCAAGAGCATGAATCTGCACGTGTCCTCAAACGCAGCTCATCCACTTGACAGCTGGTGTCTTTAAAAAAAAAAAATTGGTAAGAAGGATTTTTTTTGTATAATTTTCTTGATCTGAAGGAACAAAAACAAAGACACATGTAGTGAGTCACCGCCGTGTGTGCTGATGATCCGTCACAGCGGACGTGTTGGCGATGATGCGTTCACAGGCAGCAGGTCGTTTCTATGACCGGTGCCGTGCTGCCTCCTGTCAGGGCAGATGTAAGAGAAAATCTTTCTATCCGACAGACTTCAGTGAGGAGACAAATTGAGAGGCTGCTCTTCCTCTAAACGGATCTGACAAACACTGAAACGTGTGCTTGTTACCGTCTTCTTCACTAAGACGTTTACTCCAATCATTCTGTGCCAACAGCAGTCAGTCAAACTTATCAGATCCTCCCGTTAGCAAATCTGTAATTTAAATACCTCGGAGAAATATCACCAGAATCTGCTGCTTTCCTTTCGCTTTATTGAGATTTAAATGGATATTTCGGACTCTTTAAGTTAGGCTTTAAATCACGAGTACATCTTTTTTCACCAGCTGGAGAGGAATACCAAAAGCACACTTAAGCCTGGCCCACACGGGGCGCTGGTGGCTCAGTGGTTAGTAGGTGGCCCCATGTACAGAGGCTGTAGTCCTCAAAGCATACTGTCCAGACTCGAATCCGACCTGTGGCTCCTTCTCTGCATTTCATTCTTTTGTTGTTCTGGCAGGCCATCAACCAACGATCTCGAGGAGCCTAAGAGAGCTCACGGGCTCCCAGGAAAGTAGGTGGTTAGTGACTGAGATTTACAGATAGATACATGCAGTAATATGATGTACTGTATATCCATCCACCCATCCATCCATCCATCCATCCATCCATCCGTCCCACTATCTATCCATCCAACCATCATCCATCTGTCCAACTATCTATCCATCCACCCATCCATCCATCCACCCCTCCATCTATCCATTCATCCATCCATCTATCCACCCATCATCCATCCATCCATCCATCCATAATCAATCCAACCATCTATCCATCATCCATCCATTCATCATCCTTCCATCCATCCACCCATCATCCATCTACCCATCCATCATCAATCCAACCATCTATCTATCTATCCATCCACCTATCATCTATCCATCCATCCACCCACCCATCCATCCATCCATCAATCTGTTGCAGTTTTGCTTTATGTAACTTCCTGTCTGAGTTATTAGCCAGATGAATTTACCCAAAAGTCAAATCTGATGAAAGTTCTCAAACTTTGTGAACAAATGTTCTAACAAATGTCGATGCAGCTGACGCCGTGCTGTGAGGCTGTTTGTCAGGACTGTGCGGCCGAGCGACACTTCTGATACATTACTGTTCAGGAAATAAACAATCAGTGTGAAAACCTTCAAACTTTTCATGTAACTTCATACTTCCATTCCCTGACGGAGCCTCATTACTGTAATTACAGGGCAGGTTTAAGAGAATTCACTGCAAACTCATGGACTCATAACAGTTTATATTTAATTGTTGGAGGTGAGCCGACTGCTTGTGTCACTTAAAGTAAACTTTTCATGATGTAGACTCGCGCATTTAATGATTTCATTTCAACAAACTTCTTTGCAAATCACTCTGATTGTCATCCTAAACACAGGACACGATGACACTGAGGTTTGAGATGGACTGTCTCAGTTGTGGCTGCATGGTGGTTAAATTCAATTAAATACAAGTGTAAGATAACAAGTGTTATCTCAAGACACTCAAGACAAAAAGCAGGTAAAATACCTTACTCTTTGTCTGTTAACATTACAAAAGAGCAGGTAAAAAGACCTTAGTCATTGTTATGTTACAAAAAGCAGGTAAAAGACCTTACTTATTGCTATATTACAAAGACCCGGCATGTCTTGAGCACTTTAGCAAAGCAGCAAAAGTTACAGTGGTAAGAAAAACCTGCCTTATTAAAAGGCAGAAATCTTCGGCCGGATCCCCGGCTCATGACGAAACAGCCTTCACAGGCCTAGACTGCGCCGGGCTTGGAAAGGGATAGGGGGAGAGATGGGATAAGATGGGATAAGATGCAGGAAGAGGGATAGGGAGCAAGGGGGTGGGGGGAGGCAGAAGAAGGATCTTGAATTCTATTCTAGACTGTATAGGGAGCCAGTGCAGAGAAGCCAAGACAGGAGTGATGTGGTCCCTTTTCCTAGTTCTGGTCAGTACACGAGCTGCAGCGTTCTGGACTAGTTGAAGAGTCTTTAGAGACTTGCCAGAGCACCCTGACAAAAGAGAGTTATAATAATCCAATCTGGAGGTAACAAATGCATGAACTAGTTTTTCTGCATCATTTTGCGACAGGATATTCCTGATCTTGGATATATAGTTCAGTGGTTACCTCACAGCAAGGAGTTCCCTGGTTCGAATCCCCCGTCGGCCAAAGCATCCCTGTGAGAAGTTTGCATGTTCTCCCCGTGCATGTGTGGGTTCTCTCCTGGTACTCCGGCTTCCTCCATCAGTCCAAAGACATACTCGCTAGGTTAACTGGTGACTCTAAATTGCCTGTATAGGTGAATGTGAGTGTGGCTGGTTGTCTGTCTTTATATGTCAGCCCTGTGTGCGACCAGTCCAGGGTGTACCCCGCCTCTCGCTCAATGACAGCTGGGATCCCAATAGAAAAGCGGTATGAATAATGGATGGATTTCTCAGTAGTCAGGTGAATTGCAACAGCCTTTATTCCCTAATTGTTTCCTATAACGTCACCTTGTTGGCATTAAATGCAAAGGTAGGAGGAGTACTTTGATTTCTCTTTCCCTAACAATTTGATGACTGTGGTGAAAGAAATATGTTTTGTTTTTTTCACTGAGAGACAAGTCTCAGGAGTTTAAACTGTGTGAAACTTATTGAAACTGATCCCTCACAGGTATAAAATGCAAAAAGAGAAGCCGAATCGTAAACCTGAGCTGTGATGAAATCTATCGCTGACTTCCTGAAAAAGGGTCTCATGTTCTGTTTGAGGGGATTCCCACTAAGAGAGAAGTTCCTTTTTAAAAACTGAGTGGGAATATGAAAAGGATTATTTTTCACAAACCAGTTCCTACAAACAATCAAGTTCACCTGTCGGACAAACACGGACTCTGACCTGCTTTTGAAACAGGAAGGAGGGAAATCCCTAATATGGAAATGAGACACCTGTGCCAGAGAGCTTCAGGAGAAAAAACGAGAATCTTTCCACACTCTGCACCACACACACCCCGCCTGCAGTTTGCCCGGTGTGTGTGTGTGTGTGTGTGTGTGTGTGTGTGTGTGTGTGTGTGTGTGTGTGTGTGTGACTTACAGTCATCATTACTCAACCGTTACACTAGGTCCAAGTCAGTGACAGGGCACAATTGCAGGGCGCTGGCTGAAGTCCACCTCCGTCACAGAGCCGGCCCCCACCAGCAGCCGCGTGGCCTCTGCAGTCGGCGGGCGGCTTTGATCTGCTGACAGAGAAACCATTTCAAAGGTCACACAGGTGATAAAGCAGCGCGCGGTTATGTTCGTCTCCTCCCTGTCGCCGCGTCTTATCAGTGTGGCCTACATCCCACCGAGCTGAGGTCAGGCCCCGTGTGGACAAACCCACGCAGGGAGCTTTAAAATCCTGCACAGTGTTCGGGAACGAGTGTGAGAATCTGTGCAGAACAGAAGGATTTAACCCTTTAACTGCCAGAGTTATAACTAATAGAAAAGCCAAATTCAAATAGACTGTCACAAGAACGAAGCTGAAGTAAAAGAGCGATAAACAGAAAGCTTATATACGTTGAACGTTAAAATGAATGCATTATCTTCTGCTTATCCGGGGCTAGGTCGAGGTAGCAGCAGGCTAAGCAAGTTGCCCCAGATGTCCCTCTACCCAGCAACGTTTTCCAGCTCCGCCTGGGGGATCCTAAGGCATGCCCATGTCAGAAGGGATAGCTCTGGGTCTACCCCTGGGTCTCCTACCAGTTTCCCGGAAGACTTCCTGAGGGAGGTGACCAGGAGGTATCCTGATCAGGTGCCCGAACCACCTCAGCTGGCACCCGCCAGATGTCTGAGCTCCCCACCCTATCTCTCCGGCTGTATGGCAGTGTGCTAGCTTAGCCAACAGGTTGCTAATGAGCTAGCAATTTCCTTCGATTCATGTGCCGATGTTGATTGTCAAGCGACTTTATTTTAAGTGAGTTAATGTGGTTTGTATAAAGTCAGATTGTCTTCATCAGCTGGGTATAAAACACAGTCAGGTTAATCAGTGTGATATTCTCCAAATGCATATTTCAAACTACTGGATGGCGATACATAAACTTAATTAGCCCCTCCCCCATGCCTACAGGGTGTTTGTATCAGGTGACTACGCATCCGTAAAGAAATGCACTCTAGGAGGCATCATCTGTATAATTACCATAGACTGTAAATATTACTGGACGAAGCCTGAGTGACGTCAGCCATCTGTTCCTGCAGGGGGCGGGAGCTGAGGCGGGTTTTAAGCCTCCTGACAAACTGTTACATCGTGTCCACCTGTCAATCATGTCAGCTACGCGCCTAACAACACATACTTAAGTGGAAATGAGGCGTAAAGCTCTGAATGAAAGGTACATTTTAGCATTGCAAAAGCATAAAAAAACAAAAAAGGAAAAAGATGATGCTTGATAATGAAGACACATATCTCTGTGAAATCCTTTGGCCCTTCAGAGAAGAAATACTCCGAACTCTCCAGTGTTTTTGTGATGCGAAACAAATATTAGAATAAAATACTGACACGTATAGGAGACGTGTGCGTCCCGCAGTCGCACAGGTTTTATTTCACCCGAGTTATTTCATTGAAAATATTGAAAACATTCACAATGATTGCCTTGGTAGATTCAGCGTTGATAAAGCCGAGAACTCTGCAAGAAATGTCCTTGAATGCTGTTTTTCTTTATTTGAATGAAAACTCTCCATTTACAAAAAAAGAAAAAAAGAAAACGCTTCAAGCATGACCTTAAAACCCCCGCAGGAACTTTTCCTCAATGAAACCACATTTAATAAAACACACTTTCGAGCTCCTGGCAGTGTGAGCTCTGCAACAGGTCAAGCTGTTGACGTTTTCTTCATCGTCATGTGAAAGGACTCGTGTGTGTCGTAAGCAGAGGCTCGTTTTTTTTTTTCCATCACTGATAAGGTTTGAGACGTCAAACGTTTTTTCACGGGTTAACTCGGCCCCTCTCATGAGCACGCTCAAGATCTGAAGCGGAGAGTTCGATAAGTCCAATTGCTGACATCAAAGGCGGACTTTCACAACCATGTGACATCACCGTGCGGTACGCTGGTCACAAGCACATGGTATTGACCTGAGCTACATAACCTCCGAGTACCAGAGGCCAAAATAACAGAGTGGCCTGTGCTGAGCGTGGTTAAGGCCAAAGTATGACACAGCGTTTTAGTGCGACACTAAAGGACTGAAGTGGTGTTTAGAAGCCGAAACAAGCCGAAGATTTAGCCTCACTTGTCCTCTGATTGCAACTTTATTTATTAATTGCAACATAAAACTAAGGAGGACAAACTGCATTTTCTCTCCGGTTCTATCCACAGGGTGATTTTTTCTTTTTAATGCCTATACAGCTACGGCTGCCTTTCACTGTAGGACCTTGAACACATGAGAGTCTTGAAAGGGCTTTCTTTTTCAGCGGCACAAGGTCTCTCTCTGCCCATGGTTTTGTGCTGTGGAGAAAAGCAGTGACAGGAGAGGGAATGCTTCAGCTTTCTCCTCTAACAGAAAGTCACATATTTCTAAAAGAAAGGCCTTTCGCAACAAGGCTGCAATCATGTCTCTTTGAAAAGGCAGCCTGCCCTTTGGCCTCAGATATCTCTTCTTGGCGAGCGAGGGAAGGAAGAGAGAGAGGGAACAAATGAGAAAAGGTGTATTGACAACCTCTTCCTCTCACACTTTTTCTGCCTCTCACCTTTTCCTCCTTAGACAGAACCTCTATCTCTGTGTGCTCCTCCTTTTGGAGGCCGTGTCAACGTTATCAGTGCGTCCATCCATTATACATCCAGCCACCCATCCATCTGCGCTATTTGAGCAGGAATTAGCCCGTAATGCCGAGGCATTGTTTCCCACGCCGAACGCCGAGGGGTTAACAGAGTAGCGTAGGAGTAGTTTCGATCCGTCAGGTAGGTCAGGTTTCTAACATGACTGCATACCTGTGTGAAACTGTGTGCATGGCTTTGTCTGTGTGTGTGCGTGCTCATGTGTGTGCATGTATTTGCATGCTTGTATTGAGACACATAAAAAAGGAGGGTAAGGAATCCAATCATTCTTGATACGGCCGGCCCAGAGAGCAAACACAACTCAACGGCAGATTTCTGCACGAGCTCCTGCAGAGCGTTCACACGTTCACCTGACACAGCAGGCTGCAACTCCCTGCTAACGTTTACACACAAAAACGCATGCCTGAAAGTTATCAGGTATAAGTAGAATCATTGAATACTTCAGTAAAACACAATGGAAAATTAAGTGATTAAAAAAAACTTAAACGCAGTCTCTTACTAAAACATGCAGACACTGTCTGTCCTGTTTCTGCTGCACGCCTTAAACTACATTCTCACAATAACTCCAATGCACTTTTCTAATCTGTCAATCTGTCAATAAGTCATGTTTCCATCATTTTTATACACACTTTTGAAGCAAAGTAGCAGGAAATTTGAATGCAGCAGAAAAAAAAAAGGCCCTGAATTGTCCTATTTTTAGTCTCTCTCAAAGACGAGTTGATGCACTAATTGATTTTATGCCCTGCATGAGCGGGGAGGTTGACTGATCAGCTATCTCTCTGTTCTAAGCCTCCACCATCGGACTGTGTCGTCCCCACAACCACCGCCGTCCTCATTCATACACTGCCTGCTCCGACCTCCACCACAGCGGCAAGTGTGGACAACAGGAACGAGAGGAATACAAAGGAGAAATCCTTCCTGCATATTATCCCAGATGCTCTTTTGTAAAGCGTCTCGAGATAATACTTATTATGAATTGACGCTTTACAAGTAATGATTGATTGATGAAGAAACATGAGGAAAAGCCTGGACCTGCATGCACAGAGACCTAACTTCAACCCATCAAACACCTTTGGTAGAGACTGAAACACTGACTGGGAGCTAGGCCATCACACCAAAAACAGTCTTGGAACCAAACTCTGAGGTTGTGGCAGAAAGAAACAAATCCCTGCAGACGGCTGGTTGGAAAAAGATTGTGTAAAAGTCTCCTCAAAAGAGCGGACCCTACTTACAGCTGCATATTAAAGCTCATGTGGGAGTGAGATGTAGCTGTTCACATCGTTGTTCAATCACAGCTGTTACCTGAAGATTCACATTGAGGTCAAAACGAGATGAGAAGGTCACATAAACGGAGGAATAAGCAGCATGAACAGTTTATGTGCTGCAGACAAGAGTGACAGAGTTGTTCTTTAGATTTAACACACACACACACACACACACACACACACACACACACACATACACAGCATTGAAAGGTGCTCCATCACACTGACCCATCTTTTGTTTATGTTTGCAGCTCTTCAGAGGAAATGTTACAGAAAGAAAGTTGAAGCTCTGAAAAGCAGCGAGCATTTTGAAGCATCCTCACTCTGCCGCCATCAATCAGACACACGCACGCACACACACACACGCACTCATGCACACACGCACACGCACACACCTATAAACAATGTAAAACATTTTGACTCGAAGGTAATTTCATCTTGTTGTTTGACAATGTTTTCTTCTTCTCTTCATGGTAAATGACAAACAAACATCAGATTAGTTGGGATAACTTCAGGCAACCATTTTTTTTGCAACTTCTATTTTTTATTTTGAAAAATTAGCTTGTTTCAGATTTATTTTTCTTTTGACGACTCAAAGAGCTTTTACACCACAGGTCACACCTACACATTCACACACTGATGGTAGAGGCTGCTGTGTTAAGAGACTATCAGAAGTAAGTAATCCCATTCATACGCAGCTGATGAAGCAGCTGGAGCAATTCAGGGTTAAGTGTCTTGCCCAAGGACACATTGGACATGGAGCTGCAGGAGCTGGAGATTGAACCCTCAACCTTCTGGTTGAGAGATGACGACTCTACCAACTGTGCCACAGCCGCCCTGTAATGGTGGTTTTTGGACTCCTGTCATAAACACTTGTGATGATTCAAAATTTAGGGCAGACCAGATCATCTTGCGAGCAGATCAGGGAGCTCACACGTCACACCACACCACGCCACAGGGAAACAGCAGATACTCTGGCCTTTGCTGACTTTGGTCTGAAGGGTGGAATTCAGACTCAGTCAGATTATCTTGTAGTGTGTATCCTGCTAATGATAAAAATAAGATGCTAATTTCTCTTATATTGCCTTATTGTGCAAAGCTTATGATTTTTTTATTTGGGGCCTCTGCATATATGTTTGTTTTTGACCACATACACCCGTTTCTCTTTGTGTGTTTTGAAAAAGTTTGCCCAGCTGCTTTTCATTTTTTGCCCAGAAGAACAAAATACATCTGTGATTGAATCTTCTCGCTCAGGTAACTTTCTGCTGCATTTCTCAACCTTTACTTTTGCTTAAACCACGCCCCCATTTGAAATGTGCTGATATAATAAAATCACTATTTGTCCATTTTAAACTCAGGTAGCCTAACAAAAAAATCGTACCAATTCTGGAGGTGTGATTTGTGATATGAAGCTCGTGAGGTCAGGACACATTGGCAGTGCATTTGAAGTGTTGCAGCATAACACTTGGATCAGATGAGTTTTTATCATGGACGATTTTCTGCAGAGTTTATATACGTATGAGCACACACTCGCACACACACCTTGTTTAATCCCTTTCATGGCGGGTGGCTGTGCAGGAGGATGCTGTTTAAACAGAGCGGGCCCTTGATGTGGGGGCCTCTGGGGGCCAGGGTGTGTGTGTGTGTGAGTGTGTGTGTGAGTGTGTGTCGTTCACCCTGGATGTGTATGTGTGCCTCTCCGAGTTTTCTGGCCATGGGAACAATGGTCCTTTAGAATGTGAGGTTACTGGTGCACTGACCCCTGGCAAATAAGAGCCATGTTCTGGCATTCCTCGCCTGATTGGCACTTTGAGCCCGCAGAGAGCTCAAAGGAGACACAGGAAATGTGACCAGTGTAATTGGTTATATATTAGCAGAGTATTCGAGCCCGTTTAAATGACGGAACATTCTTCAGTGACACTTAGGTGGATGGGGCTGGGATTCCACCGGCTACAGCGAGAGAGGACAAACAAGGGGGACGAGCGAGGGGGACGGTATAAAAGAGCGGGGAATATGGAAAGACTTGTTCCAAAGTTATTCAGAGAAGCAAGGGTCTTTAAAGGAGAGTGACCATGACCAAAATGTTGGCTTGAGTAATCTCTCGTGCAGCTCGTGTGTTGAAAGAGTTGAGTCAAAGAGCCGACTCCTTTGAGAGAGCACGAGGACCCAAGTCCAGACTATGAGACTAAGTTTATCATGGATTATACAAGACGTAAAAAAAAAAAAAGGTTGATCCTAGAATATTTGGCACGATACCAGGTTTTCAAACTTTGATAACAAAACAGAGAAGTCCTAAGTACCTGATATTTGGTCATTTCTTTATTCTAATTATCAAACATTGCAGGCAACCTCCTTTACACGGTCTAAATTGTGCAAAGATGTTGGCAACGTTTTCTTACCGAAATCTCTTGCTTTAAAGCTCATTTGGGCACGTTGGCTGACCACAGAACCACACGTTGCCCCCAGCCAATCCTGACCCGCCACGTTCTGAACAGGCGCTGCACTAGTATTATCAATCCATTAAAACATTTGGTATCTAAAAGTAAAACGTTTGAAATGTTTTGACAACAGAATCCTGGAAAATAATTCTTCAAGCAAACCGTTAAATAGTAAGAGGGAAAATAATTTGAAATACGTGATAGAACATTTGAAAGGAGCAGAATTTTTTCTTAAACTATATGAAATAGTGGGGTTGGCGCCATTATTGGTATTTAGGTTTTTGGATGGGTTATGTGTGGCGCTGTGAACTCAGTGACCTAGAAAAGTATTAAAGGGTGGTGCTGGTCAGCAGCAGGTGTTGTGCACAGGAGGAGGTCAACGGTTTTTGACCGTGGCAACATCATGGAAACAAAGTGACAACATCGTGACACAATCGTGGCAAAATGTTGGCAACATCGCGACGACATTTTGACAACATCGTGGCATCAAGTCATGTCTTCAAACCAAACGCTGAGGAAGATGCCACAAAGTTTTAATTGATCACAACATTTCGACCAGAGGTCTTCTTCAGGTGATCATCGTGAGACAAAGAGAGTTCAAATTTTGGTATGATGACGTCCTAGTGCACAGAAGACCTAAGATAGATCTAAAAATGATTAAATGTAACTGAATTATTATCCAGATGCCGCACTAAATGAAGAGACGTTCAGGAGCCAAAGGAGCCCCGTCTCTAGTACATCCCCCTGCAGTGGTAAACGGGGCTGTCCGGTCATGATGTGTTCAGCACTCTCTCTCTGAAGCGTGGCAAGAGAAGGGGGGGGGGGGGGGGCGGGGGGGAGGCCTTGTGTGTGAAGAGGGGAGGGATCTGTGTGTGGATAGAGGAGTGAGTGGAGGCCAAATCAGTAGCTTGACCTCTGACTTGGGGTTCTTTGGTTGCAGTTCATGAAGGCTTCATTCAAGTCCTGAGTGCCTTTGTGTTTTCAATCTGAGCATCTCATTCTGCAGGAAACCTTTGTTGTGCATAACAGGTATCTGTCACAATAAAAGCTCAGATACTAGTCTGTGGAAAAAGCTTAAAAGCATTGCGCACAGATCTGCAGCCAAGTGTCAGAGGAGGTTTTTTATCCTCTGAAGCTCAGCCAGAGCCACAGCAACAACCTTCCTCTGATGCAGCCAATGTGACATCATCTATCTGTTTGTCTAGAGGTTTTTGGACACCTTAAATTTGAGCAGCTCCTACCTGCCACTCAAAGGGGCCAAGCCCCTACATCACATTAAGCCTTCATATAATGTAAACAGGTGAGTCTGTATACTTGTCATGGAGAGAAATGCGCTATATAGACCAAAACTGTTTCAGTACAAGGCTGTAAACATGTTTATTTCTGCTGTAAAGTTGGACATTTTTAACATGGGGCTCTATGGGGATCGACTCACTGCAGGATACAGCCTCTAGTGGACATTGGAGGAACTGCATTTTGTTGCATTTTTGCTGCGGTTGCTGTTGCTTAAACAATGACAGAAGGATGGAATGATGGATGTTAATGATATAATATGTAGACCCTGACGTGCTTATGGAGTTATGAAGTTAACATTAATCAGGCAGAGACTCACATAAACACACACAAACACACACAAACACTCGCTCGCACACACACACACACACACACACACACACACAGACGCACTTGTTATGTGGCCTAAGGGTAAATGCAAAGCACGCAGACTATCGTGATGAAGACTGACTGTTGGATGTCAGTTAATGTCTGTTCAGGACATTAAATCCTATGGGAACCATGCAAATCTTGTCAAAATGTCCCGCCCACTCACATCAACACAGAGACCATCTCTGGGTTTGCTGAAGTTCACATCTGACAGCTCCAGAACAGTTGGTGAAATTGGAGACCATGTTGATGATTCAAATGGACTTTTAGAGTTTTTCTGACATGAGGAAATTAAATAACCAGCTCTGATATTTGGATTGATTAAATATGTTAATAAGGAAGTTAAGAAGTAAAGAAACTTCTTAAGTTGATTACAGTTGGAATAAAACTGTAGAAAAACAATAACATGATATGATCAAGTCATACTGAATCAAACGGCATGTTCTCACTTTGAATTGGTTGATTAAAGGCAGGGTTGGTCATTTATAAAAACAGCATGATTTTGAAAGTAGCATTCCCTCAGTGCTCCGTCTACTTGGACTCAACAAAGTGCTGCCAAACATTCAGCTGCAAGCAGGGCAGCGCCACCGGAGGGGATGATCTCAATGTCCTTCTTACATTTAAGGCGTTTCACCTGCTGGTTTAGTTTCAACGAAGGGAAAAATGCAGCCTTAAATCTAAATCTATCTTAACCTATAGCCCATGGTTGTCATGGTGATGCTTTTGAAAGGTTGGATACCATGGAGGATGAGAAGGAGCAGAGGGTTTTACAAAACAATGACCTAATACTGGGTGTCAATCTTTCTTCTTCTGTTGCCGTGGTATCAAGAGAGGTATCGATATTGTTAGATTTTTACTAGAAACGTTTTACCGTTTAAGAATCTGGTATCATGACAACCCTGCTAACAATCAAGAGTTGAAATAGTTCTTAAACACTTCTAGGAGTTTTCTCTCGTCAGTGGACAGAGCCGAATGTGAAGTAGATCATCACCAGCAGCCTCCATCGTCACCCGTCTTCACTCTCTAAATCTGCAGCAGCATCTCAAACTTAAACCCTCTATCCTGATGATGCATGGCCCTCGCTTTGCACGGCCTGCACAAACAAGTTTATTTTAACATTTCCACCACATATTTCTGATAAACAGTCTTCATTCACATCGTGACTCTCACCCCAACTATTTTCTATATCTGCCCAACAGCGCGCACACATGCACACACTCTCCCCGTCTTCTTATGTGTGAATGTACGGAGGGCGAGTTGATTCATATCCTGGTCGTTAGCCATGAGAACCAGAGAACATTCCTCTGCATTCCATGCTGAGGTGCAAACCAGGGTTGAGAGGAAGAGACAGGCATGTCTGAGGATGTCAGTGACTCACTGTCAGACCACTTGGATCATCTGTCTTTATTCAAAGGGGCCGACACAGTTGGCACTGCGAGAAGCTTGAGCTGGGTCGAGAATCTACATCATTTTTTCATCGTCCTGTAAAAAGCCTTCAGGGGGCCGTATTTCAAACGGTCCAATGGTTGAGCGGATCGATGCGGCTGGAGGAGTCTCCGGGCTCCAGGAAAAGCTTGTTGGTAAGTGAGTTAAAGCTTTGAGCCTGTGTGATCAATCAGGGTGATCTGATGGGCCAAGACAAGATGTCTCCTGAGTGACCGACACACATGGACTGGGCACTATGCAAAAAGCAGTGAATACACACTCGCAAGCACAGACGCGGGGATTACACAGGCATTTAACAAGCTCTTTGTGCAGGTCAAAGTTGACCGCAGGCCCCTCAGGAAAAAAGCAGGGGGGGGGGGGCTGGAGAGGCAACAAAGGGGAGAGTTGAGGAATGCAGGGGTACAGGGGGAACGGAGACACTGACTGAAACAAATAAATCTTAAACAGACATCACAGATGGATTCCTTCCTCCTCTAACATCCCTGTTTCGTTACTTCACTGGCATTCAAAGCATCCTTTAATCTTTAAAACAGAGCCGCCGTGTGTGTCTGTTCATTTTATTTCTCAGTATAAAACACATTTCTGATGCGTTGAAGGAGATCAATAACATCCGAGACGGATCAGGTAGTGTCATCTATCATGCTTTATCCTGTCGAAGACGCTTCAAATGAGACAAAGACAAGATCCATTTAATGCCCCTGAACTGTGTAATAGATGTCAAAGAGCAGCAGGTCTCAGTCCAGAGGGGGCGGGGGGGACATGAGACCACCCAGGAGCCCCCTAACCTGACTCCAACAGGTCTACAGATTATGTAAGGAAAGGTGAATCTTGCAGAGAAATTGATTCTCATTTGCTTTTCCTCTTTTTATTTCCAGCAAAGTATTGACAAAAAAAAAAAAAAACGGTTGATCTTCTTTTCAGCAAAATAAATAAAGTATGAAGTCTTGTTCTTACATCCTTTTGTGTTACATCCTTTCAGAACTAAAATCGGTTTCTGTCTCATGAACTCTACGTGGTATTTTCAAGTCATATCCATTTTCTCGCTGCTGATTTATTAGAACCTGACAAAAAGCTCTCCACTTTAAGAAGCCTGAAGTGCTCTCACAAGGACGAGGGAAATTATAAACCATCCTAGGCTTAATTGCTGAACAACTCAATAACAGATCTTTGATGCAAAGGATTTATTAATCTATTTCTTGCTCGGTAGAAAATCTCCTGGATGTGTACGTTCTGCAGCAGCAGGGACTGAACACTGAAAACCCGGCTTGCCCTCAAAGCAGACATGCAGCAACAAGAAAAAGGCAATTTGTGGAGAATGATGTGTATTTGTTTTAAAATACTTTGCTGTCAGAGTCACCACCCTGAAGCACAATCAGTCACAAAACCCCCAACAATTAAGAAAGTGACCGTTTTATACAAAAGGAGCAGCTGAGAGAAGATCTGTAAAATAATCTTCAAAGACTTGTATGATAATGACCCAGTGCTCAGTTTAAAGGAGGTCTTCCTGCCTGCAGCTACTGGGAGGGTCACTCCAGGTCAAGTAGGAATAACTTGACTCACAGCGCCCTCTAGTGTCTGCATGTGATTAATGTGGGTTATGTTACAGGAGGCTCATTATTCTGGGTGTCACCGCGGGGCGGCAGGAAACAACAAACGGACACTTTAGAGCACAGTGAGGCCAAAGAGCAGCCGGAGCAACAGTGTGTGTGCGGATCACGGCCCATAGATGGAGGTATTGCATTCCTGCAGACACACACACACACACACACACACACACACACACACACACACACACACACACACACACACACACACACACACACACACACACACACACACACACACACACACACACACACACACACACACACACACACACACACACACCCACACCTGATTTATACTTCCCTTCCACTGTAGAGCAGGTAGCAAGACACAAAAAGGAAATTATTAACTTCAACATCTGAAAGACAGAATGATGCTTGTATGTGTACCAGGGTAAAGAAGAGGGTTAAAGGTTTATAAACGTGTGTGTGCATTTAGAGAACGTGAGCACGGCCTCTCAGAGTCTCCTTCATGATGATCTGGATAAAGACTGAAGTAATACAAACCTCAGTGAGTGACAGGAGGGACGGCGACGACTCTGCTGCTTGTTAGAGAAATAAATATGTCCCTCATGTGAGATTTGAACACTGTTATATGTGTGTTAAACAACTGAAGACATTCTGATTAGTGCTGTAGTCTAGACCACACTAACCGAGACCAAGACATACCAGAGACCAGAGTGCTCCGAGAAATGACCAAGACATTTAGGGATCGAGACGAGTCAAGACCAAGGCAGGGCGAGACAAGGCCAAGACATAAATACAGTATCTCATAAAAATCACCATCTTGTGTTTAGGGGGCGTGTCACTTACTTAAGACTGAAACACCAGGAAGGTTGTGGCCGTACCAGGCGGATAAAAATCAAACTACAAATTAATCAAAGTTATTTGTTCTTTTAGAAAGAGGCGTTTTCCTTCTAATCACAGTAATGATGTGGTGTTGACGTCTTGATTTAAAATCCAGAGTCCACCCAGTCTGAGACCGAGACAAGACCGAGTAAAAATGGTTTACATTCTGAGACAAGACTGAGAGCTTCAAAAAGTGGTCTTGAGACCAAGCTGCATGACGTCTGGTCTCCCTCCTCTCTCATTGCCAGCTCTGACCTGCACCAGTGCTCCAGCCTCGCTCTGCTCCACCTCCACCCCAGCATCCACCTGTCGGCTGCGACTGGGGGGGTTTAAGATATCATCCCATCACTCCTCAGATTTCTGCACATAAAATAAAACTGTGAGGAGGGCTGAGATCGGAGACTCCAAACACAATGCTGCGATATTTCAAACAAATACAAAGGTGAGTTTTCTTACTGAATGAGATTAAAGTATATAATTGTATTCACATTTATTTTATTTATAAACGTTGTCAAATATGCTCTGGCTTTGTTAAGATAAACATCATGATTCAGTGTGCTGTGCTGTCTATACTAACGAGTCCATACTGACCACTGTGGCCTCGCTGTGAGTGAATGAAGAGAATGTACCTGCAGGGATAAACAGTGTATGTTATTAATTATGCATGCATGTAACACTTGAGCGTATGCATGCTGTAAATGCCTCTCTTCTCTTCAGTATGTGTGTGTGTGTGCGTCTATTCCACACTAGCTGTTTTTTCTCTGCGGCTCTTCACAGCTTTATTTTGAACACTCTCTGACCTCTGCGCCTCAGTGCTGCATTCCTGCGGCCGTCGTGTCTGCGAAAAGAAAACAGTCTTCAAAAAACCCTGGTGCTCCCCGTCTTTGCCGGAGCTGAAACTCTGACATTTCAGCAGAAGTTCAGGTGTGTGTGTGTGTGTGTGTGTGTGTGTGTGTGTGATGTGGGTGTTCTGCTTGCTCAACTATTTCCAGAAAACAAACAGCTGTGCAGATATTCTGGTAAGAAATGTGAACAAGACTCCATTATTCACTGCCTCGTTGTGCAATATAAAAAGTATAGAGTGTCCAACTTTTGAGAAGTTTAAAAAAAAAAAAAAAGAGACACAATTTAACTTAGGTATGCACAATCCAAGAACAGGCAGCATTGTGGCAGATTGAGTTTAACACAGACACAAAAAGAACAAAGAGAAGAAATTAACGAAAAATGACTACCTTCTGTTAAAGGTCCCATATTATCCACCTTTTGCTCAGAACAGGTTGTTTCTGTGTCTGTAGCTTAAAATGTAAATGAGCTGTGTCTGACCACGCCCCCTCTCAGGCATGGTGTGGCATGAACACCATACCTGAATAAAACTCTCTATATTTAATCCCCCATGTGCACTCTGCTGCTGTCTCCTGTCCAACCAAAACTCTTTCCCATCCTCTCCCTTCCAAAACATGTACGTGCAGAGTGGAATATCTTTGGTTGATGTTTGTGTTTCCTGGGATGAAGAGCTTCCACTGCTGAGATTTCTTGATTGTTGTTTTATTTCATGTGCTGTTTTAATGAATCATCATCGTCTTCTTCTTCCTCCAAGATCCATTCTCCTTCATCATGTAAACATTTCAGACTCGTTGTCACGTCCCGTCATATTTAAATATTGAACTATTCTTTGAATGACTGTTGCCATGCTTACAATGAGAACCATGTGCTCCCACCAACTGAACTTCCTGCTCACCTGTGACCCCTGCTCACCTGACTACATCACCCCACACAGGAGGCTCACACCGCCATCTAGTGACCAAAGTGATTAAATTCATCCATGCTTACAAAAAAAGACTCCAATGGCGCCTTATCATGGTTAACTTCCCCCTTCAAAAACGTTTAACTTCAGTACCTGTTGATATGATCACATAGGTATTATTTCTCTGCAGAATGTAAAATGTTTAGTGTGTAAATAGTTGTAACATCCGCTCTGTGACTCGTGCTGCGTGACTCACTGCAGCCTTTTAGGAACAACAAATGGCAGCTGTCATGGGTGTGCAGTAGCACTTCATAGCTATAGGATGTTGTAATAGTTAACCTCACTCCCCCGACGTCTGTCTGAGGGTCCTATATGGGAGCTGACGTCAGTGGAAACATTGGGAGGGAAGTGCTGGTTAAATGATTCAGGTCTGTCTCAGCTGGGGGCTGACGGCTCTCCTCAAGGGACTGAACTTAGGACTTTTTCAGTCAACTCTGAGACGTTAACAGCAAGCTTACCTTACTTAGTAAGGATTTAAAGATCCACAGATCTGGATCAGTTTCCAATTTAATGCTCAATATCCCAGTTCCTGGATTATAGTATTAAAAAAATGTGAACCGGCCAAAGTCTGAGTTCTAAGTTCCCCACTCTCTCTCTCTCTCTCTCTCTCTCTCTCTCTCCTTCTCCATTCTCGATTTTGGACTGTCCTAGTTCAAAATAAAGGCATAATGGCCCCTAAATAAACCTTAACAAAGAATCAGTATTATGAAGTCTCACACATGTTTTTGAAGTACTTAATAACTTCTTACCTCAACTTAATTTGAAAATGTGCTGAGTGCATCTGAGGTTTCAGTTCTCTGCACAGAGGAGTCCCCAATGGGATTTGAACCCATGATATCCTGGTTACAACACAGATGCTTTCACCATCTCAGCCATTGCTTTGACTAGTTTCAGGTAATGTGTTTAAACCTCCGGACATAGCCACAGGGCCCAATACAATTGAATAACTCTGGCAGTCCCTGGAGAAATCCCCTGCAGTTGTCCAAAAGTCATGGAGCTGGTTAGCAGATTTGAATTCCTTCGCTTGCTCTTCTTTTGCTAAAGTATTCACATATAAAGTGTGTACCCAGGAGTCCTTCCACTGGGCTGCTGAAAATGAGACCAGAGGGGGTTGTATTATCTTCCTTAGAGACATCACAGTCGGTGAATGCAGTCTTCATCAATACAAACGAAGTTCAAATCTGGAAATGCATTTGGTTTTTGAAGACAGACTTTGGGATGAATGTGTGTGTGATGTGCATAGCCGTAGATTTCGGGGGGGACGCAGGGGATGTGTCCCCCCCCCCCCACAATATTTAGAAAAGGTAGATTTGTCCCCCTCAAAAAAAAAATCAAAAAAAGGTAAAAAAAAGAGGTAATGAAAAACATTTTGGGGGGCTCAAAACATTGACATATCCTTCTGACCTGTAAATACGTTTCCCAATCATTTCAGACACCCCTATAGTGGACCATACCATCTTAACCTTGCCGCACAGTCATACGCGCGTGCACAGGCACGTTACTCTCGCTCACACTTGGTCAATGGATCAGGTCTGGTCAGGTTAGGAGTTGTGGTCTTTATACAGTCTATGGTCGCGGGCGCAGACAGTGACAAGACAAAGCAAGAGCAACAGGTTGGTGTTTGCATTAGTGTCCCATTAACTGTATAGAGGTGACACCACAAAGTATACGAGTTAATGCCCGACGAGTTGTCCAATTATCAGTAATGAATGGACAACGTGGAGGTGAGAACGCGTCGGACAGAGAGCTTCTGAACCAGCATAACTGAATAACATCGTTTAAGTTATCACTCATTGTACTTTTAACCATGATTTAGGCTGTTGATTAAGAGTTAAGTGTTAAACAACACAGAACAGAAGTCCCTAAAGTCCGCTGTCATTGTGATATTTGGCAGTGTTACGTTATTGCTTTATTCATTGTGTAATTGTTCTGTCCTCTGCCTGTCAACATTTTAATAAAAACATAAAAACAGCAGGCTATAAATCTACATGCCTTGATGATATTATTCTTTATTTAGCCTGCCTATCAATTGATTTTAATTGTAATAAACTTGGACAATATCTGACTGTAAGTCCAGCTAGTTGTGCAATTGAGACAGATTTTTGTTTCTTGCCACAAAATCCTAATTTTCTCATGAGATGACCACAGCCAGCAGCCAAACAAAGTGCAGTACACAGTCAATCAGGCGGCGCTGTGGCCTTGGGAGAGACTTGCCAATGTGTAATACTCTGCACATGGGTTTGAATTTTCAGGTCAGAAAGGTATTTATGATACAAACAGAGCATCAAAATCCCTCAACAGCTTTGAAGTACAGCAGGCTTTTTGGAAAAGTACTGAGAACATTTTCAACACTGGCCTGTTTCAACTCACAAAAGTGAGAAAGTGCCATGTACTATGTTTAGCCGTGGGTTTGTTTTAAATACATACAGTGCATGTGTGAATATGATGTGTTCATGGTCCATGTTTGTTTTTGTAGGCTTTACACATACAGTCCAAGTCCTGTTGACTCTGGATGGATACATTTAGCTTGTGTTTTTTTTCTAAATCCTCTGTGTTGCAAAGCCTGTGCTCAAAGAGGAAAGCAAAGGCTTCAAGCTTCTGCACACTGGGCTGCACAAAGTTGTTGTTGAAGTTGGTGTTAACATCTTACGATAAGTATCTGTACTAAATGCCCAGTCAAGCAGTTCAATATTCAGAATGCACATTTTGATCCAATACATTTTTGGCATTGCTAGGCTGTTCCTCTGCTCAGGCATTCAACATGTTATGAATTAGCTTGTTAATATAACAGTTCTGAAACAAATTACAGTAGATAAGCACAATCATATCAGTTTCTAATTGCATGCGGACATTGAGCCTCTCTGTGTGTAGTTCTTGTTTTAGTTTCAGTGAGCTGTCGTGGCCATCTGTTTCATTTATATGGAGCAAAGAACAACAGACTCAGCCAGAGTCTTCCTCCGCCTCTCCTCAATCTGTCGGTCCCTTTACTGAACAGCCTTCATGGCTCTCGTTCACCAAACCAGCTGTGGAGCTGGCGTTCCACCTCACCAAGATTTGAGTCTGACGCAGATGTCCCTGGAAAGAGATCTGGAGATGAGTGGAAAACTGCACAATGCTTCAATTCTTGGAGCTGGTTTAAAAGAAGTGATTCTTGACCCTAATTTACTGGGGATTTAACATATTTTCTAAATGGTTCCTCCCACATTCAAGACTTTTGTTTTTGTCAGACACTCTTTTGGTTCATCATTCTGAATGTATCCAGTTTCTTGAGGGGCAAGTCCAATCCAGACTCTTAAGGTCTAAGCACATAAAGTCAGTTTTTTTTCAAGCTCTACTTTTCATATCTTATTGCTAGAAAATGAAAAATTAAGATATCCCATCAACAGATCCCCCGGTCCCTTCAAAAGTACACTATAATCTTCTCTCTCTGAAACTCCCTATCCTGTTCATTGTCCCAGACACACAGTTCATTAGCCCTAGCATCATTTGTATAATACACAAATGATAAGATGTCTGAATTTCAGTGCAATAACTGCAACACAAAAAATTGCAATCAAGCTATATCATTCGAGGGCTGCTGTGGCTCAGCTGGTAGAGTCGGCCGTCTCTCAATTGGAAGTCGGAGGGTTCGATCCCCAGTTCCTGCAGCAACATGTCCAATGTGTCCTCGTGCAAGACACTTAACCCCAAATTGCTCCCGCTGCTTCGTCGTCAGCGTATGACTGCGTATAAATGGGATTACATACCCATGGTCTCTTTACACAGCAGCTTCTACCATCAGTGTGTGAATGTGTAGGTGTGACATGCGGTGTAAATGTGCTTTGAGTAGTCAGAAGACCAGAAAATAAATATACAAGCTCAAGTCCCTTTACCGTTTATATCTCCACTGCTAGATTAAAAGGTTGACTTGACGAGAAAGTGTTGATAGTTGTATTGTATGTTGTATATCATATGATTAACCTTTAAGTGTTTAAGTAATGAGATACGTTACACCATCATGTAAATATTAATGGACGAAGCCTGAGTGACGTCAGCCATCTGTTCCTGCAGGGGGGTCCGGAGGCTCATCGGCAGCTGCCACAGCCATGCTGGTCATGCTGTCTCGGCCTAACATTCAGTCCGTGTCCCGAACAGCACACAAGCTCAAGTCGCATTGCGCACGATCGCCCACTGCTGTCCACATTGAATACATTAAATAAATCATTCTTTGCTCTGTGAATTTCAGTTCCCACTTTCAAACAGTAGCCTATCTAGTGCTTTTGTATTGACGTTGGACAAACTGATGTGTGGTGATTTGTAAAACAAACTAACAAGATCTGTTGAGTGTTGAGAAAGGTGAGTGACAGTGCTGTATAAAGCCCCCTCCTTCCTCGTTCTTCGTCTGTCCACGCCAGTGACAGAGAGGAAAATAGAAAAGGGGCGTCGGGATAAAAACGGCGTGCCTCGAACTGCTGCGGCAGTTAGGACACTCCAATCATCAACTTCAAACAAGCAATATAT
The DNA here is from genome assembly GCF_963930695.1 of Labrus bergylta. Taxonomy (NCBI): domain Eukaryota; kingdom Metazoa; phylum Chordata; class Actinopteri; order Labriformes; family Labridae; genus Labrus; species Labrus bergylta. The sequence goes on from NC_089207.1 coordinate 11,832,467, forward strand.
TAAGGCCGGTTATGATGCCGACGCTAGCTAGCGTCGCATGTTGTCAGGAAAGGCTGTTATATGTAATTTTTTAGTGTTTGTGACTTTTTTATTGTTCTTAAACGTTTGTGATTTGTGTGTGGACCTGTAGAATAAACCAATAAACTATGATTAACTTATTCAACTTGATAAAATAGAAGTAGAACAAAACATTGTATAATTTTATCTCAGCCTATTGTAAATCAGTAAAGGGTCATATTGAATGAATATGCTGGGGCAGCCATTTTGTTTACGTTCAAATAGAAGAAAATAATTTGAATGATGCTGTGATGTCGTGTTAATAGAATGTTGGGGAAAACATTAAATCAAAGGCATTCCGAAACTCTGAATCATCAAAGCCATTTAGAATCTTCATTCTACTATAAGTAAACACAAGGACTGACCTACTCAGTACTTAACTGGTCAAGTCTGAGACAACCACAGTTCACAGATCCAATCTGAGATTCAACATTGTTAGAAGACACTTCAGTAAGAACACAAACAGTTTACCAGCTAAGTCACTGTTTCATCTAAGAACAGTAATGGAGTACTACAGATCCCAGAGAAGGGCAGACACGATGGAGATGGGGGCTCATGAGTTTAGAAACTCAATGCCAGGAGCCAACAGCAGGGGCCACCAACAGAGCCACAACAGGCAGCATCCTGCTCAGCCAAAAGCTCAAACTTTCCACCAAAGGAGGGAGGGAGCTTCTTTGCAGCACCAGTGGCCCAAACAGGATGGACCCCATCGCCCATCGCATCAAGGACGCCCACCCCAACGGCAGGTGGTTGCAGACCTCAAGAATGAAGTACAGGGACTGAGCTTTCTTATCAAACAGGAGAAGGAGCTGAACAAACCAGGGTCCGACAGAGATATGCTCAGCAAGGACATCGTCCAGGAGTCGGAGGAAAGATTGAAGATAGAGCATGATGGGAGACTGGAGAGCAAAAAGGAGATCAGGATTCTCAAAGATGAACTTAAGCACATGAATTCCTCATTTTCAATACAACAGGACATGTCAAATTACTCCACCAAAACCAAGGAGGAGCTCATAGGTGTTATTGCAGCACTTAACCAAAAGCTCCAGGACACAGCCTCAAGTGACCCAAAGCTGGACCAAGACCTTAGAGCTGAAAAAGAAGCCTTGGTGAAAAAGCTTAACGACATGCAGCAAGAAACCTTTAGCAGAGACATTAAAACTGCTAACCAGACTCGGGCCTTGAAGAACCAGCTGGAGGAAATGACGAGTAGATGTCATAAGCTGTCCTTCAAACTGACTGCAAAGGAGGAGGAAAATCAGAACCTACAGAAGAAGGTGCAGGACCTCCAGAAGGAAATGGAAGAAGTCACACATCAGCATCTGGAGATAGTCGCGAGTAAGGTGATGCTGGTTGACCACCTGACTGAAGAGAATAAATCCCTGGAGCATGAGATGGAGGCCATGAAGAAAGAGGTCTTCAATAATGAAATGTTGAAAGCAGAGCAGCTGGAGAGTTTGAAGAGCAGCTGTCTTGAGCTGTCCTCCAAACTTACAGCTCAAGAGGAGACCAATCAGGCACTGCAGAACATTGTAGAGGACCTCCAAATGCAAGAGGAGGACCAAAGGATGAGGGCTGTTTGCCTTGAAAAAGAACTGGAGGACACCAGGTTTCTTCTTGTGGATACAGCAAAAAAGGGTCTGTTGAAAATTGAGGGTCTCAAAGAGGAGAAATCATCCCTGAAGCAGGACATGAAGGCCATGCAGAAAGAGGCCATGCTTAAAGGAAAGCAGTTACAGGGCTTACAGAATCAGCTGCAAGAACAGACCAGCAGGTGTCTTGGGCTGTCCTCCAACCTTACAGCACAGGAGGAAACAAACCAGACACTGCAGGAGAAGGTGGAGGACCTCAAATTACAAGAGGAGCACCAAAGGATGAGGGCTGTTTGCCTTGAAAAAGAACTGGAGGACACCAGGTTTCTTCTTGTGGATACAGCAAAAAAGGGTCTGTTGAAAATTGAGGGTCTCAAAGAGGAGAAATCATCCCTGAAGCAGGACATGAAGGCCATGCAGAAGGAGGCCATGCTTAAAGGAAAGCAGTTACAGGGCTTACAGAATCAGCTGCAAGAACAGACCAGCAGGTGTCTTGGGCTGTCCTCCAACCTTACAGCACAGGAGGAAACAAACCAGACACTGCAGGAGAAGGTGGAGGACCTCAAATTACAAGAGGAGCACCAAAGTTTGAGGGCTGATGGCCTTGAGAATGAACTGGAGGTGGTCAGGCTTCAGCATGTGGAGTCAGCCAACAAAGATCTGTTGTTCTCACAGGCTCTCACAGAGGAGAAATCATCCCTGGAGCAGGACATGAAGGCCATGCAGATAGAGGCCATGCTTAAAGGAAAGCAGTTACAGGGCTTACAGAACCAGCTGCAAGAACAGACCAGCAGGTGTCTTGAGCTTTCCTCCATCATTACTGCACAGAGGGAAATAACCCAGACACTGCAGGAGAAGGTGGAGGACCTCAAATTACAAGAGGAGCACCAAAGGTTGAGGGCTGATGGCCTTGAGAATGAACTGGAGGTGGTCAGGCTTCAGCATGTGGAGTCAGCCAACAAAGATCTGTTGTTCTCACAGGCTCTTACAGAGGAGAAATCATCCCTGGAGCAGGACATGAAGGCCATGCAGAAAGACGCAATGCTTAAAGGAAAGCAGTTACAGGGCTTACAGAACCAGCTGCAAGAACAGACCAGCAGGTGTCTTGAGCTTTCCTCCATCATTACTGCACAGAGGGAAATAACCCAGACGCTGCAGGAGAAGGTGGAGGACCTCAAATTACAAGAGGAGCACCAAAGGTTGAGGGCTGATGACCTTGAGAATGAACTGGAGGTGGTCAGGCTTCAGCATGTGGAGTCAGCCAACAAAGATCTGTTGTTCTCACAGGCTCTCACAGAGGAGAAATCATCCCTGGAGCAGGACATGAAGGCCATGCAGAAAGAGGCCATGCTTAAAGGAAAGCAGTTACAGGGCTTACAGAACCAGCTGCAAGAACAGACCAGCAGGTGTCTTGAGCTTTCCTCCATCATTACAGCACAGAAGGAAACAACCCAGACACTGCAGGAGAAGGTGGAGGACCTCAAATTACAAGAGGAGCACCAAAGGTTGAGGGCTGATGGCCTTGAGAATGAACTGGAGGTGGTCAGGCTTCAGCATGTGGAGTCAGCCAACAAAGATTTGCTGTTCTCACAGGCTCTCAAAGAGGAGAAATCATCCCTGGAGCAGGACATGAAGGCCATGCAGATAGAGGCCATGCTTAAAGGAAAGCAGTTACAGGGCTTACAGAATCAGCTGCAAGAACAGACCAGCAGGTGTCTCGAGCTGTCCTCAAAATTGACAGCAGAGGAGGAAGCCAATCAGGTGCTGGAGGAGAAAGTGGAGGTGCTTCAAAATGAAATGAGGCAACAACCGAGCGAGCAGGAAGAGATCTCTCTGTGGAGGAAGCTCAAGAAGTCCTTCACTCCAGCATCCCGCCGCAAATTCAAGCAGCAGAATAAGCAGATGCTGGACCAGATGTGACAACCCCAGCCTCTCCTCAACCCCGTCTCCATCCACGTCCCCCAACACACACAATCCCCCAACACACTGGCAGTAGCAGGCCAAGCAGTCACAGTGGAAACTGAAAGTCCTGATTGATAGAAGTCCTCTTGTTTCTATCAGTCAGGACTTTCCATGTTTCCACTGTGACTGAGTGGGTTTTTTCTCCGGGTGCTCCGGTTATTCCCACACATAAATTTGGACTTAATTAAAAGATTTGGCACAAATTTCAAATAAAAAATAAAAATTGGTACAAAATTTAATACATTCTTGCAATAATCATTCTTTCTATATTTGGATTTCTATGACTGTTGTTTGTACTTAGAGTATAATGGTGTGAAAGAATCCAATAGTGTAACAGCTGAAAGTCTAAGTATCCAAATGTATTGTTGTTTTGAACAAAGCAAAGTACACAATGGACCATAAGGTATTTGAAGTGTTCAACACACAAACAACTAATACAAATATATTTTGTGTATTACAAAAATAGCCCCTTGGGGCAGGTTTTCAAGTTTGATTTATCCTGGTGTATGTAGGCCTATGTGCTCTAGGGGGGTGGGGGGAAGAAAAGGGGAAACCATTTGTAATATATGAGGTAATTTCTTTGTACATTTCTAAGTTGGCCGTCTCTCAATAGGAAGTCGGAGGGTTCGTTCCCCAGTTCCTGCAGCAACATGTCCAATGTGTTATCGTGCAAGACACTTAACCCCAAATTGCTCCCGCTGCTTCGTCAGCGGCGTATGAATGCGTATGAGTGGGATTACATACTTTTGATGGTCTCTTTACACAGCAGCCTCTCCCATCAGTGTGTGAATGTGTAGGTGTGACATGCGGTGTAAAAGCACTTTGAGTGGTCAGAAGACTTGAAAATAAATATACAAGCTCAAGTCCCTTTACCGTTTATATCTCCACTGCTAGATTAAAAGGTTGACTTGACGAGAAAGTGTTGATAGTTGTATTGTATGTTGTATATCATATGATTAACCTTTAAGTGTTTAAGTAATGAGATACGTTACACCATCATGTAAATATTAATGGACGAAGCCTGAGTGACGTCAGCCATCTGTTCCTGCAGGGGGGACCGGAGGCTCATCGGCAGCTGCCACAGCCATTCTGGTCATGCTGTCTCGGCCTAACATTCAGTCCGTGTCCCTAACAGCACACAAGCTCAAGTCACATTGCGCATGATCGCCCACTGCTGTCCACACTGAATACATTAAATAAATCATTCTTTGCTCTGTGAATTTCAGTTCCCCCTTTCAAACAGTAGCCTATCTAGTGCTTTTGTATTGACATTGGACAAACTGATGTGTGGTGATTTGTAAAACAAACTAACAAGATCTGTTGAGTGTTGAGAAAGGTGAGTGACAGTGCTGTATAAAGCCCCCTCCTTCCTCGTTCTTCGTCTGTCCACGCCAGTGACAGAGAGGAAAATAGAAAAGGGGCGTCGGGATAAAAACGGCGTGCCTCGAAGTGCTGCGGCAGTTAGGACACTCCAATCATCAACTTCAAACAAGCAATATATTAAGGCCGGTTATGATGCCGACGCTAGCTAGCGTCGCATGTTGTCAGGACAGGCTGTTATATGTAATTTTTATGGAGTATAGTGTTTGTGACTTTTTTATTGTTCTTAAACGTTTGTGATTTGTGTGTGGACCTGTAGAATAAACCAATAAACTATGATTAACTTATTCAACTTGATAAAATAGAAGTAGAACAAAACATTGTATAATTTTATCTCAGCCTATTGTAAATCAGTGAAGGGTCATATTGAATGAATATGCTGGGGCAGCCATTTTGTTTACGTTCAAATAGAAGAAAATAATTTGAATGATGCTGTGATGTCGTGTTAATAGAATGTTGGGGAAAACATTAAATCAAAGGCATTCCGAAACTCTGAATCATCAAAGCCATTTAGAATCTTCATTCTACTATAAGTAAACACAAGGACTGACCTACTCAGTACTTAACTGGTCAAGTCTGAGACAACCACAGTTCACAGATCCAATCTGAGATTCAACATTGTTAGAAGACACTTCAGTAAGAACACAAACAGTTTACCAGCTAAGTCACTGTTTCATCTAAGAACAGTAATGGAGTACTACAGATCCCAGAGAAGGGCAGACACGATGGAGATGGGGGCTCATGAGTTTAGAAACTCAATGCCAGGAGCCAACAGCAGGGGCCACCAACAGAGCCACAACAGGCAGCATCCTGCTCAGCCAAAAGCTCAAACTTTCCACCAAAGGAGGGAGGGAGCTTCTTTGCAGCACCAGTGGCCCAAACAGGATGGACCCCATTGCCCATCGCATCAAGGACGCCCACCCCAACGGCAGGTGGTTGCAGACCTCAAGAATGAAGTACAGGGACTGAGCTTTCTTATCAAACAGGAGAAGGAGCTGAACAAACCAGGGTCCGACAGAGATATGCTCAGCAAGGACATCGTCCAGGAGTCGGAGGAAAGATTGAAGATAGAGCATGATGGGAGACTGGAGAGCAAAAAGGAGATCAGGATTCTCAAAGATGAACTTAAGCACATGAATTCCTCATTTTCAATACAACAGGACATGTCAAATTACTCCACCAAAACCAAGGAGGAGCTCATAGGTGTTATTGCAGCACTTAACCAAAAGCTCCAGGACACAGCCTCAAGTGACCCAAAGCTGGACCAAGACCTTAGAGCTGAAAAAGAAGCCTTGGTGAAAAAGCTTAACGACATGCAGCAAGAAACCTTTAGCAGAGACATTAAAACTGCTAACCAGACTCGGGCCTTGAAGAACCAGCTGGAGGAAATGACGAGTAGATGTCATAAGCTGTCCTTCAAACTGACTGCAAAGGAGGAGGAAAATCAGAACCTACAGAAGAAGGTGCAGGACCTCCAGAAGGAAATGGAAGAAGTCACACATCAGCATCTGGAGATAGTCGCGAGTAAGGTGATGCTGGTTGACCACCTGACTGAAGAGAATAAATCCCTGGAGCATGAGATGGAGGCCATGAAGAAAGAGGTCTTCAATAATGAAATGTTGAAAGCAGAGCAGCTGGAGGGTTTGAAGAGCAGCTGTCTTGAGCTGTCCTCCAAACTTACAGCTCAAGAGGAGACCAATCAGGCACTGCAGAACATTGTAGAGGACCTCCAAATGCAAGAGGAGGACCAAAGGATGAGGGCTGTTTGCCTTGAAAAAGAACTGGAGGACACCAGGTTTCTTCTTGTGGATACAGCAAAAAAGGGTCTGTTGAAAATTGAGGGTCTCAAAGAGGAGAAATCATCCCTGAAGCAGGACATGAAGGCCATGCAGAAAGAGGCCATGCTTAAAGGAAAGCAGTTACAGGGCTTACAGAATCAGCTGCAAGAACAGACCAGCAGGTGTCTTGGGCTGTCCTCCAACCTTACAGCACAGGAGGAAACAAACCAGACACTGCAGGAGAAGGTGGAGGACCTCAAATTACAAGAGGAGCACCAAAGGATGAGGGCTGTTTGCCTTGAAAAAGAACTGGAGGACACCAGGTTTCTTCTTGTGGATACAGCAAAAAAGGGTCTGTTGAAAATTGAGGGTCTCAAAGAGGAGAAATCATCCCTGAAGCAGGACATGAAGGCCATGCAGAAGGAGGCCATGCTTAAAGGAAAGCAGTTACAGGGCTTACAGAATCAGCTGCAAGAACAGACCAGCAGGTGTCTTGGGCTGTCCTCCAACCTTACAGCACAGGAGGAAACAAACCAGACACTGCAGGAGAAGGTGGAGGACCTCAAATTACAAGAGGAGCACCAAAGTTTGAGGGCTGATGGCCTTGAGAATGAACTGGAGGTGGTCAGGCTTCAGCATGTGGAGTCAGCCAACAAAGATCTGTTGTTCTCACAGGCTCTCACAGAGGAGAAATCATCCCTGGAGCAGGACATGAAGGCCATGCAGATAGAGGCCATGCTTAAAGGAAAGCAGTTACAGGGCTTACAGAACCAGCTGCAAGAACAGACCAGCAGGTGTCTTGAGCTTTCCTCCATCATTACTGCACAGAGGGAAATAACCCAGACGCTGCAGGAGAAGGTGGAGGACCTCAAATTACAAGAGGAGCACCAAAGGTTGAGGGCTGATGGCCTTGAGAATGAACTGGAGGTGGTCAGGCTTCAGCATGTGGAGTCAGCCAAAAAAGATCTGTTGTTCTCACAGGCTCTTACAGAGGAGAAATCATCCCTGGAGCAGGACATGAAGGCCATGCAGAAAGACGCAATGCTTAAAGGAAAGCAGTTACAGGGCTTACAGAACCAGCTGCAAGAACAGACCAGCAGGTGTCTTGAGCTTTCCTCCATCATTACTGCACAGAGGGAAATAACCCAGACGCTGCAGGAGAAGGTGGAGGACCTCAAATTCCAAGAGGAGCACCAAAGGTTGAGGGCTGATGGCCTTGAGAATGAACTGGAGGTGGTCAGGCTTCAGCATGTGGAGTCAGCCAACAAAGATTTGCTGTTCTCACAGGCTCTCAAAGAGGAGAAATCATCCCTGGAGCAGGACATGAAGGCCATGCAGATAGAGGCCATGCTTAAAGGAAAGCAGTTACAGGGCTTACAGAATCAGCTGCAAGAACAGACCAGCAGGTGTCTTGAGCTGTCCTCAAAATTGACAGCAGAGGAGGAAGCCAATCAGGTGCTGGAGGAGAAAGTGGAGGTGCTTCAAAATGAAATGAGGCAACAACCGAGCGAGCAGGAAGAGATCTCTCTGTGGAGGAAGCTCAAGAAGTCCTTCACTCCAGCATCCCGCCGCAAATTCAAGCAGCAGAATAAGCAGATGCTGGACCAGATGTGACAACCCCAGCCTCTCCTCAACCCCCTCTCCATCCACGTCCCCCAACACACACAATCCCCCAACACACTGGCAGTAGCAGGCCAAGCAGTCACAGTGGAAACTGAAAGTCCTGATTGATAGAAGTCCTCTTGTTTCTATCAGTCAGGGCTTTCCATGTTTCCACTGTGACTGAGTGGGTTTTTTCTCCGGGTGCTCCGGTTATTCCCACACATAAATTTGGACTTAATTAAAAGATTTGGCACAAATAAAAAATAAAAAATAAAAATTGGTACAAAATTTAATACATTCTTGAAATAATCATTCTTTCTATATTTGGATTTCTATGACTGTTGTTTGTACTTAGAGTATAATGGTGTGAAAGAATCCAATAGTGTAACAGCTGAAAGTCTAAGTATCCAAATGTATTGTTGTTTTGAACAAAGTAAAGTACACAATGGACCATAAGGTATTTGAAGTGTTCAACACACAAACAACTAATACAAATATATTTTGTGTATTACAAAAATAGCCCCTTGGGGCAGGTTTTCAAGTTTGATTGATCCTGATGTATGTAGGCCTATGTGCTCTAGGGGGGTGGGGGGAAGAAAAGGGGAAACCATTTGTAATATATGAGGTAATTTCTTTGTACATTTCTAAGTTGGCCGTCTCTCAATAGGAAGTCGGAGGGTTCGTTCCCCAGTTCCTGCAGCAACATGTCCAATGTGTTATCGTGCAAGACACTTAACCCCAAATTGCTCCCGCTGCTTCATCAGCGGCGTATGAATGCGTATGAGTGGGATTACATACTTTTGATGGTCTCTTTACACAGCAGCCTCTCCCATCAGTGTGTGAATGTGTAGGTGTGACATGCGGTGTAAAAGCACTTTGAGTGGTCAGAAGACTTGAAAATAAATATACAAGCTCAAGTCCCTTTACCGTTTATATCTCCACTGCTAGATTAAAAGGTTGACTTGACGAGAAAGTGTTGATAGTTGTATTGTATGTTGTATATCATATGAAAAACCTTTAAGTAATGAGATACGTTACATCATCATGTAAATATTAATGGACGAAGCCTGAGTGACGTCAGCCATCTGTTCCTGCAGGGGGGACCGGAGGCTCATCGGCAGCTGCCACAGCCATAATGGTCATGCTGTCTCGGCCTAACATTCAGTCCGTGTCCCTAACAGCACACAAGCTCAAGTCGCATTGCGCATGATCGCCCACTGCTGTCCACACTGAATACATTAAATAAATCATTCTTTGCTCTGTGAATTTCAGTTCCCCCTTTCAAACAGTAGCCTATCTAGTGCTTTTGTATTGACGTTGGACAAACTGATGTGTGGTGATTTGTTAAACAAACTAACAAGATCTGTTGAGTGTTGAGAAAGGTGAGTGACAGTGCTGTATAAAGCCCCCTCCTTCCTCGTTCTTCGTCTGTCCACGCCAGTGACAGAGAGGAAAATAGAAAAGGGGCGTCGGGATAAAAACGGCGTGCCTCGAAGTGCTGCGGCAGTTAGGACACTCCAATCATCAACTTCAAACAAGCAATATATTAAGGCCAGTTATGATGCCGACGCTAGCTAGCGTCGCATGTTGTCAGGACAGGCTGTTATAAGTAGGAGTTATATGGAGTATAGTGTTTGTGACATTTTTATTGTTCTTAAACGTTTGTGTTTCTTGTGTGGACCTGTAGAATAAACCAGTAAACTACGATTAACTTATTCAACTTGATAAAATAGAAGTAGGACAAAACATTGTATAATTATATCTCAGCCTATAGTAAATCAGTAAAGGGTCATATTGAATGAATATGCTGGGGCAGCCATTTTGTTTACGTTCGAATAGAAGAAAATAATTTGACTGATGCCGTGATGTCGTGTTAACAGAATGTTGGGGAAAAAATTAAATCAAAGGCATTCCGAACTCTGGATCATCAAAGCCATTTAGAATCTTCATTCTACTATAAGTAAACACAAGGACTCACCTACTCAGTACTTAACTGGTCAAGTCTGAGACAACCACAGTTCACAGATCCAATCTGAGATTCAACATTGTTAGAAGACACTTCAGTAAGAACACAAACAGTTTACCAGCTAAGTCACTGTTTCATCTAAGAACAGTAATGGAGTACTACAGATCCCAGAGAAGGGCAGACACGATGGAGATGGGGGCTCATGAGTTTAGAAACTCAATGCCAGGAGCCAACAGCAGGGGCCACCAACAGAGCCACAACAGGCAGCATCCTGCTCAGCCAAAAGCTCAAACTTTCCACCAAAGGAGGGAGGGAGCTTCTTGGCAGCACCAGTGGCCCAAACAGGATGGACCCCATCGCCCATCGCATCAAGGACACCCACCCCAACGGCAGGTGGTTGCAGACCTCAAGAATGAAGTACAGGGACTGAACTTTCTTATCAAACAGGAGAAGGAGCTGAACAAACCAGGGTCCGACAGAGATATGCTCAGCAAGGACATCGTCCAGGAGTCGGAGGAAAGATTGAAGATAGAGCATGATGGGAGACTGGAGAGCAAAAAGGAGATCAGGATTCTCAAAGATGAACTTAAGCACATGAATTCCTCATTTTCAATACAACAGGACATGTCAAATTACTCCACCAAAACCAAGGAGGAGCTCATAGGTGTTATTGCAGCACTTAACCAAAAGCTCCAGGACACAGCCTCAAGTGACCCAAAGCTGGACCAAGACCTTAGAGCTGAAAAAGAAGCCTTGGTGAAAAAGCTTAACGACATGCAGCAAGAAACCTTTAGCAGAGACATTAAAACTGCTAACCAGACTCGGTCCTTGAAGAACCAGCTGGAGGAAATGACGAGTAGATGTCATAAGCTGTCCTTCAAACTGACTGCAAAGGAGGAGGAAAATCAGAACCTACAGAAGAAGGTGCAGGACCTCCAGAAGGAAATGGAAGAAGTCACACATCAGCATCTGGAGATAGTCGCGAGTAAGGTGATGCTGGTTGACCACCTGACTGAAGAGAATAAATCCCTGGAGCATGAGATGGAGGCCATGAAGAAAGAGGTCTTCAATAATGAAATGTTGAAAGCAGAGCAGCTGGAGAGTTTGAAGAGCAGCTGTCTTGAGCTGTCCTCCAAACTTACAGCTCAAGAGGAGACCAATCAGGCACTGCAGAACATTGTAGAGGACCTCCAAATGCAAGAGGAGGACCAAAGGATGAGGGCTGTTTGCCTTGAAAAAGAACTAGAGGACACCAGGTTTCTTCTTGTGGATACAGCAAAAAAGGGTCTGTTGAAAATTGAGGGTCTCAAAGAGGAGAAATCATCCCTGAAGCAGGACATGAAGGCCATGAAGAAAGAGGCCATGCTTAAAGGAAAGCAGTTACAAGGCTTACAGAACCAGCTGCAAGAACAGACCAGCAGGTGTCTTGGGCTGTCCTCCAACCTTACAGCACAGGAGGAAACAAACCAGACACTGCAGGAGAAGGTGGAGGACCTCAAATTACAAGAGGAGCACCAAAGGTTGAGGGCTGATGGCCTTGAGAATGAACTGGAGGTGGTCAGGCTTCAGCATGTGGAGTCAGCCAACAAAGATTTGCTGTTCTCACAGGCTCTCAAAGAGGAGAAATCATCCCTGGAGCAGGACATGAAGGCCATGCAGATAGAGGCCATGCTTAAAGGAAAGCAGTTACAGGGCTTACAGAATCAGCTGCAAGAACAGACCAGCAGGTGTCTCGAGCTGTCCTCAAAATTGACAGCAGAGGAGGAAGCCAATCAGGTGCTGGAGGAGAAAGTGGAGGTGCTTCAAAATGAAATGAGGCAACAACCGAGCGAGCAGGAAGAGATCTCTCTGTGGAGGAAGCTCAAGAAGTCCTTCACTCCAGCATCCCGCCGCAAATTCAAGCAGCAGAATAAGCAGATGCTGGACCAGATGTGACAACCCCAGCCTCTCCTCAACCCCCTCTCCATCCACGTCCCCCAACACACACAATCCCCCAACACACTGGCAGTAGCAGGCCAAGCAGTCACAGTGGAAACTGAAAGTCCTGATTGATAGAAGTCCTCTTGTTTCTATCAGTCAGGACTTTCCATGTTTCCACTGTGACTGAGTGGGTTTTTTCTCCGGGTGCTCCGGTTATTCCCACACATAAATTTGGACTTAATTAAAAGATTTGGCACAAATTTCAAATAAAAAATAAAAATTGGTACAAAATTTAATACATTCTTGCAATAATCATTCTTTCTATATTTGGATTTCTATGACTGTTGTTTGTACTTAGAGTATAATGGTGTGAAAGAATCCAATAGTGTAACAGCTGAAAGTCTAAGTATCCAAATGTATTGTTGTTTTGAACAAAGCAAAGTACACAATGGACCATAAGGTATTTGAAGTGTTCAACACACAAACAACTAATACAAATATATTTTGTGTATTACAAAAATAGCCCCTTGGGGCAGGTTTTCAAGTTTGATTGATCCTGGTGTATGTAGGCCTATGTGCTCTAGGGGGGTGGGGGGAAGAAAAGGGGAAACCATTTGTAATATATGAGGTCATTTCTTTGTACATTTCTAAGTTGGCCGTCTCTCAATAGGAAGTCGGAGGGTTCGTTCCCCAGTTCCTGCAGCAACATGTCCAATGTGTTATCGTGCAAGACACTTAACCCCAAATTGCTCCCGCTGCTTCGTCAGCGGCGTATGAATGCGTATGAGTGGGATTACATACTTTTGATGGTCTCTTTACACAGCAGCCTCTCCCATCAGTGTGTGAATGTGTAGGTGTGACATGCGGTGTAAAAGCACTTTGAGTGGTCAGAAGACTTGAAAATAAATATACAAGCTCAAGTCCCTTTACCGTTTATATCTCCACTGCTAGATTAAAAGGTTGACTTGACGAGAAAGTGTTGATAGTTGTATTGTATGTTGTATATCATATGATTAACCTTTAAGTGTTTAAGTAATGAGATACGTTACACCATCATGTAAATATTAATGGACGAAGCCTGAGTGACGTCAGCCATCTGTTCCTGCAGGGGGGACCGGAGGCTCATCGGCAGCTGCCACAGCCATTCTGGTCATGCTGTCTCGGCCTAACATTCAGTCCGTGTCCCTAACAGCACACAAGCTCAAGTCACATTGCGCATGATCGCCCACTGCTGTCCACACTGAATACATTAAATAAATCATTCTTTGCTCTGTGAATTTCAGTTCCCCCTTTCAAACAGTAGCCTATCTAGTGCTTTTGTATTGACATTGGACAAACTGATGTGTGGTGATTTGTAAAACAAACTAACAAGATCTGTTGAGTGTTGAGAAAGGTGAGTGACAGTGCTGTATAAAGCCCCCTCCTTCCTCGTTCTTCGTCTGTCCACGCCAGTGACAGAGAGGAAAATAGAAAAGGGGCGTCGGGATAAAAACGGCGTGCCTCGAAGTGCTGCGGCAGTTAGGACACTCCAATCATCAACTTCAAACAAGCAATATATTAAGGCCGGTTATGATGCTGACGCTAGCTAGCGTCGCATGTTGTCAGGACAGGCTGTTATATGTAATTTTTATGGAGTATAGTGTTTGTGACTTTTTTATTGTTCTTAAACGTTTGTGTTTCTTGTGTGGACCTGTAGAATAAACCAGTAAACTACGATTAACTTATTCAACTTGATAAAATAGAAGTAGAACAAAACATTGTATAATTATATCTCAGCCTATTGTAAATCAGTAAAGGGTCATATTGAATGAATATGCTGGGGCAGCCATTTTGTTTACGTTCGAATAGAAGAAAATAATTTGACTGATGCCGTGATGTCGTGTTAAAAAAAAAAGTTAAATCAAAGGCATTCCGAACTCTGGATCATCAAAGCCATTTAGAATCTTCATTCTACTATAAGTAAACACAAGGACTCACCTACTCAGTACTTAACTGGTCAAGTCTGAGACAACCACAGTTCACAGATCCAATCTGAGATTCAACATTGTTAGAAGACACTTCAGTAAGAACACAAACAGTTTACCAGCTAAGTCACTGTTTCATCTAAGAACAGTAATGGAGTACTACAGATCCCAGAGAAGGGCAGACACGATGGAGATGGGGGCTCATGAGTTTAGAAACTCAATGCCAGGAGCCAACAGCAGGGGCCACCAACAGAGCCACAACAGGCAGCATCCTGCTCAGCCAAAAGCTCAAACTTTCCACGAAAGGAGGGAGGGAGCTTCTTGGCAGCACCAGTGGCCCAAACAGGATGGACCCCATCGCCCATCGCATCAAGGACACCCACCCCAACGGCAGGTGGTTGCAGACCTCAAGAATGAAGTACAGGGACTGAACTTTCTTATCAAACAGGAGAAGGAGCTGAACAAACCAGGGTCCGACAGAGATATGCTCAGCAAGGACATCGTCCAGGAGTCGGAGGAAAGATTGAAGATAGAGCATGATGGGAGACTGGAGAGCAAAAAGGAGATCAGGATTCTCAAAGATGAACTTAAGCACATGAATTCCTCATTTTCAATACAACAGGACATGTCAAATTACTCCACCAAAACCAAGGAGGAGCTCATAGGTGTTATTGCAGCACTTAACCAAAAGCTCCAGGACACAGCCTCAAGTGACCCAAAGCTGGACCAAGACCTTAGAGCTGAAAAAGAAGCCTTGGTGAAAAGGCTTAACGACATGCAGCAAGAAACCTTTAGCAGAGACATTAAAACTGCTAACCAGACTCGGTCCTTGAAGAACCAGCTGGAGGAAATGACGAGTAGATGTCATAAGCTGTCCTTCAAACTGACTGCAAAGGAGGAGGAAAATCAGAACCTACAGAAGAAGGTGCAGGACCTCCAGAAGGAAATGGAAGAAGTCACACATCAGCATCTGGAGATAGTCGCGAGTAAGGTGATGCTGGTTGACCACCTGACTGAAGAGAATAAATCCCTGGAGCATGAGATGGAGGCCATGAAGAAAGAAGTCTTCAATAATGAAATGTTGAAAGCAGAGCAGCTGGAGAGTTTGAAGAGCAGCTGTCTTGAGCTGTCCTCCAAACTTACAGCTCAAGAGGAGACCAATCAGGCACTGCAGAACATTGTAGAGGACCTCCAAATGCAAGAGGAGGACCAAAGGATGAGGGCTGTTTGCCTTGAAAAAGAACTAGAGGACACCAGGTTTCTTCTTGTGGATACAGCAAAAAAGGGTCTGTTGAAAATTGAGGGTCTCAAAGAGGAGAAATCATCCCTGAAGCAGGACATGAAGGCCATGAAGAAAGAGGCCATGCTTAAAGGAAAGCAGTTACAAGGCTTACAGAACCAGCTGCAAGAACAGACCAGCAGGTGTCTTGGGCTGTCCTCCAACCTTACAGCACAGGAGGAAACAAACCAGACACTGCAGGAGAAGGTGGAGGACCTCAAATTACAAGAGGAGCACCAAAGGTTGAGGGCTGATGGCCTTGAGAATGAACTGGAGGTGGTCAGGCTTCAGCATGTGGAGTCAGCCAACAAAGATTTGCTGTTCTCACAGGCTCTCAAAGAGGAGAAATCATCCCTGGAGCAGGACATGAAGGCCATGCAGATAGAGGCCATGCTTAAAGGAAAGCAGTTACAGGGCTTACAGAATCAGCTGCAAGAACAGACCAGCAGGTGTCTCGAGCTGTCCTCAAAATTGACAGCAGAGGAGGAAGCCAATCAGGTGCTGGAGGAGAAAGTGGAGGTGCTTCAAAATGAAATGAGGCAACAACCGAGCGAGCAGGAAGAGATCTCTCTGTGGAGGAAGCTCAAGAAGTCCTTCACTCCAGCATCCCGCCGCAAATTCAAGCAGCAGAATAAGCAGATGCTGGACCAGATGTGACAACCCCAGCCTCTCCTCAACCCCCTCTCCATCCACGTCCCCCAACACACACAATCCCCCAACACACTGGCAGTAGCAGGCCAAGCAGTCACAGTGGAAACTGAAAGTCCTGATTGATAGAAGTCCTCTTGTTTCTATCAGTCAGGACTTTCCATGTTTCCACTGTGACTGAGTGGGTTTTTTCTCCGGGTGCTCCGGTTATTCCCACACATAAATTTGGACTTAATTAAAAGATTTGGCACAAATTTCAAATAAAAAATAAAAATTGGTACAAAATTTAATACATTCTTGAAATAATCATTCTTTCTATATTTGGATTTCTATGACTGTTGTTTGTACTTAGAGTATAATGGTGTGAAAGAATACAATAGTGTAACAGCTGAAAGTCTAAGTATCCAAATGTATTGTTGTTTTGAACAAAGCAAAGTACACAATGGACCATAAGGTATTTGAAGTGTTCAACACACAAACAACTAATACAAATATATTTTGTGTATTACAAAAATAGCCCCTTGGGGCAGGTTTTCAAGTTTGATTGATCCTGGTGTATGTAGGCCTATGTGCTCTAGGGGGGTGGGGGGAAGAAAAGGGGAAACCATTTGTAATATATGAGGTCATTTCTTTGTACATTTCTAAGTTGGCCGTCTCTCAATAGGAAGTCGGAGGGTTCGTTCCCCAGTTCCTGCAGCAACATGTCCAATGTGTTATCGTGCAAGACACTTAACCCCAAATTGCTCCCGCTGCTTCGTCAGCGGCGTATGAATGCGTATGAGTGGGATTACATACTTTTGATGGTCTCTTTACACAGCAGCCTCTCCCATCAGTGTGTGAATGTGTAGGTGTGACATGCGGTGTAAAAGCACTTTGAGTGGTCAGAAGACTTGAAAATAAATATACAAGCTCAAGTCCCTTTACCGTTTATATCTCCACTGCTAGATTAAAAGGTTGACTTGACGAGAAAGTGTTGATAGTTGTATTGTATGTTGTATATCATATGATTAACCTTTAAGTGTTTAAGTAATGAGATACGTTACACCATCATGTAAATATTAATGGACGAAGCCTGAGTGACGTCAGCCATCTGTTCCTGCAGGGGGGACCGGAGGCTCATCGGCAGCTGCCACAGCCATGCTGGTCATGCTGTCTCGGCCTAACATTCAGTCCGTGTCCCGAACAGCACACAAACTCACGTCGCATTGCGCATGATCGCCCACTGCTGTCCACACTGAATACATTAAATAAATCATTCTTTGCTCTGTGAATTTCAGTTCCCCCTTTCAAACAGTAGCCTATCTAGTGCTTTTGTATTGACATTGGACAAACTGATGTGTGGTGATTTGTAAAACAAACTAACAAGATCTGTTGAGTGTTGAGAAAGGTGAGTGACAGTGCTGTATAAAGCCCCCTCCTTCCTCGTTCTTCGTCTGTCCACGCCAGTGACAGAGAGGAAAATAGAAAAGGGGCGTCGGGATAAAAACGGCGTGCCTCGAACTGCTGCGGCAGTTAGGACACTCCAATCATCAACTTCAAACAAGCAATATATTAAGGCCGGTTATGATGCCGACGCTAGCTAGCGTCGCATGTTGTCAGGAAAGGCTGTTATATGTAATTTTTATGGAGTATAGCGTTTGTGACTTTTTTATTGTTCTTAAACGTTTGTGATTTGTGTGTGGACCTGTAGAATAAACCAATAAACTATGATTAACTTATTCAACTTGATAAAATAGAAGTAGAACAAAACATTGTATAATTTTATCTCAGCCTATTGTAAATCAGTGAAGGGTCATATTGAATGAATATGCTGGGGCAGCCATTTTGTTTACGTTCGAATAGAAGAAAATAATTTGAATGATGCTGTGATGTCGTGTTAACAGAATGTTGGGGAAAAAATTAAATCAAAGGCATTCCGAAACTCTGAATCATCAAAGCCATTTAGAATCTTCATTCTACTATAAGTAAACACAAGGACTGACCTACTCAGTACTTAACTGGTCAAGTCTGAGACAACCACAGTTCACAGATCCAATCTGAGATTCAACATTGTTAGAAGACACTTCAGTAAGAACACAAACAGTTTACCAGCTAAGTCACTGTTTCATCTAAGAACAGTAATGGAGTACTACAGATCCCAGAGAAGGGCAGACACGATGGAGATGGGGGCTCATGAGTTTAGAAACTCAATGCCAGGAGCCAACAGCAGGGGCCACCAACAGAGCCACAACAGGCAGCATCCTGCTCAGCCAAAAGCTCAAACTTTCCACCAAAGGAGGGAGGGAGCTTCTTTGCAGCACCAGTGGCCCAAACAGGATGGACCCCATCGCCCATCGCATCAAGGACGCCCACCCCAACGGCAGGTGGTTGCAGACCTCAAGAATGAAGTACAGGGACTGAGCTTTCTTATCAAACAGGAGAAGGAGCTGAACAAACCAGGGTCCGACAGAGATATGCTCAGCAAGGACATCGTCCAGGAGTCGGAGGAAAGATTGAAGATAGAGCATGATGGGAGACTGGAGAGCAAAAAGGAGATCAGGATTCTCAAAGATGAACTTAAGCACATGAATTCCTCATTTTCAATACAACAGGACATGTCAAATTACTCCACCAAAACCAAGGAGGAGCTCATAGGTGTTATTGCAGCACTTAACCAAAAGCTCCAGGACACAGCCTCAAGTGACCCAAAGCTGGACCAAGACCTTAGAGCTGAAAAAGAAGCCTTGGTGAAAAAGCTTAACGACATGCAGCAAGAAACCTTTAGCAGAGACATTAAAACTGCTAACCAGACTCGGGCCTTGAAGAACCAGCTGGAGGAAATGACGAGTAGATGTCATAAGCTGTCCTTCAAACTGACTGCAAAGGAGGAGGAAAATCAGAACCTACAGAAGAAGGTGCAGGACCTCCAGAAGGAAATGGAAGAAGTCACACATCAGCATCTGGAGATAGTCGCGAGTAAGGTGATGCTGGTTGACCACCTGACTGAAGAGAATAAATCCCTGGAGCATGAGATGGAGGCCATGAAGAAAGAGGTCTTCAATAATGAAATGTTGAAAGCAGAGCAGCTGGAGGGTTTGAAGAGCAGCTGTCTTGAGCTGTCCTCCAAACTTACAGCTCAAGAGGAGACCAATCAGGCACTGCAGAACATTGTAGAGGACCTCCAAATGCAAGAGGAGGACCAAAGGATGAGGGCTGTTTGCCTTGAAAAAGAACTGGAGGACACCAGGTTTCTTCTTGTGGATACAGCAAAAAAGGGTCTGTTGAAAATTGAGGGTCTCAAAGAGGAGAAATCATCCCTGAAGCAGGACATGAAGGCCATGCAGAAAGAGGCCATGCTTAAAGGAAAGCAGTTACAGGGCTTACAGAATCAGCTGCAAGAACAGACCAGCAGGTGTCTTGGGCTGTCCTCCAACCTTACAGCACAGGAGGAAACAAACCAGACACTGCAGGAGAAGGTGGAGGACCTCAAATTACAAGAGGAGCACCAAAGGATGAGGGCTGTTTGCCTTGAAAAAGAACTGGAGGACACCAGGTTTCTTCTTGTGGATACAGCAAAAAAGGGTCTGTTGAAAATTGAGGGTCTCAAAGAGGAGAAATCATCCCTGAAGCAGGACATGAAGGCCATGCAGAAGGAGGCCATGCTTAAAGGAAAGCAGTTACAGGGCTTACAGAATCAGCTGCAAGAACAGACCAGCAGGTGTCTTGGGCTGTCCTCCAACCTTACAGCACAGGAGGAAACAAACCAGACACTGCAGGAGAAGGTGGAGGACCTCAAATTACAAGAGGAGCACCAAAGGATGAGGGCTGATGGCCTTGAGAATGAACTGGAGGTGGTCAGGCTTCAGCATGTGGAGTCAGCCAACAAAGATCTGTTGTTCTCACAGGCTCTCACAGAGGAGAAGTCATCCCTGGAGCAGGACATGAAGGCCATGCAGATAGAGGCCATGCTTAAAGGAAAGCAGTTACAGGGCTTACAGAACCAGCTGCAAGAACAGACCAGCAGGTGTCTTGAGCTTTCCTCCATCATTACTGCACAGAGGGAAATAACCCAGACGCTGCAGGAGAAGGTGGAGGACCTCAAATTACAAGAGGAGCACCAAAGGTTGAGGGCTGATGGCCTTGAGAATGAACTGGAGGTGGTCAGGCTTCAGCATGTGGAGTCAGCCAACAAAGATCTGTTGTTCTCACAGGCTCTTACAGAGGAGAAATCATCCCTGGAGCAGGACATGAAGGCCATGCAGAAAGACGCAATGCTTAAAGGAAAGCAGTTACAGGGCTTACAGAACCAGCTGCAAGAACAGACCAGCAGGTGTCTTGAGCTTTCCTCCATCATTACTGCACAGAGGGAAATAACCCAGACGCTGCAGGAGAAGGTGGAGGACCTCAAATTACAAGAGGAGCACCAAAGGTTGAGGGCTGATGGCCTTGAGAATGAACTGGAGGTGGTCAGGCTTCAGCATGTGGAGTCAGCCAAAAAAGATCTGTTGTTCTCACAGGCTCTCACAGAGGAGAAATCATCCCTGGAGCAGGACATGAAGGCCATGCAGAAAGAGGCCATGCTTAAAGGAAAGCAGTTACAGGGCTTACAGAACCAGCTGCAAGAACAGACCAGCAGGTGTCTTGAGCTTTCCTCCATCATTACAGCACAGAAGGAAACAACCCAGACACTGCAGGAGACGGTGGAGGACCTCAAATTACAAGAGGAGCACCAAAGGTTGAGGGCTGATGGCCTTGAGAATGAACTGGAGGTGGTCAGGCTTCAGCATGTGGAGTCAGCCAACAAAGATTTGCTGTTCTCACAGGCTCTCAAAGAGGAGAAATCATCCCTGGAGCAGGACATGAAGGCCATGCAGAAAGAGGCCATGCTTAAAGGAAAGCAGTTACAGGGCTTACAGAATCAGCTGCAAGAACAGACCAGCAGGTGTCTTGAGCTGTCCTCAAAATTGACAGCAGAGGAGGAAGCCAATCAGGTGCTGGAGGAGAAAGTGGAGGTGCTTCAAAATGAAATGAGGCAACAACCGAGCGAGCAGGAAGAGATCTCTCTGTGGAGGAAGCTCAAGAAGTCCTTCACTCCAGCATCCCGCCGCAAATTCAAGCAGCAGAATAAGCAGATGCTGGACCAGATGTGACAACCCCAGCCTCTCCTCAACCCCCTCTCCATCCACGTCCCCCAACACACACAATCCCCCAACACACTGGCAGTAGCAGGCCAAGCAGTCACAGTGGAAACTGAAAGTCCTGATTGATAGAAGTCCTCTTGTTTCTATCAGTCAGGACTTTCCATGTTTCCACTGTGACTGAGTGGGTTTTTTCTCCGGGTGCTCCGGTTATTCCCACACATAAATTTGGACTTAATTAAAAGATTTGGCACAAATTTCAAATAAAAAATAAAAATTGGTACAAAATTTAATACATTCTTGAAATAATCATTCTTTCTATATTTGGATTTCTATGACTGTTGTTTGTACTTAGAGTATAATGGTGTGAAAGAATCCAATAGTGTAACAGCTGAAAGTCTAAGTATCCAAATGTATTGTTGTTTTGAACAAAGTAAAGTACACAATGGACCATAAGGTATTTGAAGTGTTCAACACACAAACAACTAATACAAATATATTTTGTGTATTACAAAAATAGCCCCTTGGGGCAGGTTTTCAAGTTTGATTGATCCTGATGTATGTAGGCCTATGTGCTCTAGGGGGGTGGGGGGAAGAAAAGGGGAAACCATTTGTAATATATGAGGTAATTTCTTTGTACATTTCTAAGTTGGCCGTCTCTCAATAGGAAGTCGGAGGGTTCGTTCCCCAGTTCCTGCAGCAACATGTCCAATGTGTTATCGTGCAAGACACTTAACCCCAAATTGCTCCCGCTGCTTCGTCAGCGGCGTATGAATGCGTATGAGTGGGATTACATACTTTTGATGGTCTCTTTACACAGCAGCCTCTCCCATCAGTGTGTGAATGTGTAGGTGTGACATGCGGTGTAAAAGCACTTTGAGTGGTCAGAAGACTTGAAAATAAATATACAAGCTCAAGTCCCTTTACCGTTTATATCTCCACTGCTAGATTAAAAGGTTGACTTGACGAGAAAGTGTTGATAGTTGTATTGTATGTTGTATATCATATGAAAAACCTTTAAGTAATGAGATACGTTACATCATCATGTAAATATTAATGGACGAAGCCTGAGTGACGTCAGCCATCTGTTCCTGCAGGGGGGTCTGGAGGCTCATCGGCAGCTGCCACAGCCATGCTGGTCATGCTGTCTCGGCCTAACATTCAGTCCGTGTCCCGAACAGCACACAAGCTCAAGTCGCATTGCGCATGATCGCCCACTGCTGTCCACACTGAATACATTAAATAAATCATTCTTTGCTCTGTGAATTTCAGTTCCCCCTTTCAAACAGTAGCCTATCTAGTGCTTTTGTATTGACGTTGGACAAACTGATGTGTGGTGATTTGTTAAACAAACTAACAAGATCTGTTGAGTGTTGAGAAAGGTGAGTGACAGTGCTGTATAAAGCCCCCTCCTTCCTCGTTCTTCGTCTGTCCACGCCAGTGACAGAGAGGAAAATAGAAAAGGGGCGTCGGGATAAAAACGGCGTGCCTCGAAGTGCTGCGGCAGTTAGGACACTCCAATCATCAACTTCAAACAAGCAATATATTAAGGCCGGTTATGATGCCGACGCTAGCTAGCGTTGCATGTTGTCAGGACAGGCTGTTATAAGTAGGAGTTATATGGAGTATAGTGTTTGTGACATTTTTATTGTTCTTAAACGTTTGTGTTTCTTGTGTGGACCTGTAGAATAAACCAGTAAACTACGATTAACTTATTCAACTTGATAAAATAGAAGTAGGACAAAACATTGTATAATTATATCTCAGCCTATTGTAAATCAGTAAAGGGTCATATTGAATGAATATGCTGGGGCAGCCATTTTGTTTACGTTCGAATAGAAGAAAATAATTTGACTGATGCCGTGATGTCGTGTTAATAGAATGTTGGGGAAAAAATTAAATCAAAGGCATTCCGAACTCTGGATCATCAAAGCCATTTAGAATCTTCATTCTACTATAAGTAAACACAAGGACTGACCTACTCAGTACTTAACTGGTCAAGTCTGAGACAACCACAGTTCACAGATCCAATCTGAGATTCAACATTGTTAGAAGACACTTCAGTAAGAACACAAACAGTTTACCAGCTAAGTCACTGTTTCATCTAAGAACAGTAATGGAGTACTACAGATCCCAGAGAAGGGCAGACACGATGGAGATGGGGGCTCATGAGTTTAGAAACTCAATGCCAGGAGCCAACAGCAGGGGCCACCAACAGAGCCACAACAGGCAGCATCCTGCTCAGCCAAAAGCTCAAACTTTCCACCAAAGGAGGGAGGGAGCTTCTTTGCAGCACCAGTGGCCCAAACAGGATGGACCCCATCGCCCATCGCATCAAGGACACCCACCCCAACGGCAGGTGGTTGCAGACCTCAAGAATGAAGTACAGGGACTGAACTTTCTTATCAAACAGGAGAAGGAGCTGAACAAACCAGGGTCCGACAGAGATATGCTCAGCAAGGACATCGTCCAGGAGTCGGAGGAAAGATTGAAGATAGAGCATGATGGGAGACTGGAGAGCAAAAAGGAGATCAGGATTCTCAAAGATGAACTTAAGCACATGAATTCCTCATTTTCAATACAACAGGACATGTCAAATTACTCCACCAAAACCAAGGAGGAGCTCATAGGTGTTATTGCAGCACTTAACCAAAAGCTCCAGGACACAGCCTCAAGTGACCCAAAGCTGGACCAAGACCTTAGAGCTGAAAAAGAAGCCTTGGTGAAAAGGCTTAACGACATGCAGCAAGAAACCTTTAGCAGAGACATTAAAACTGCTAACCAGACTCGGGCCTTGAAGAACCAGCTGGAGGAAATGACGAGTAGATGTCATAAGCTGTCCTTCAAACTGACTGCAAAGGAGGAGGAAAATCAGAACCTACAGAAGAAGGTGCAGGACCTCCAGAAGGAAATGGAAGAAGTCACACATCAGCATCTGGAGATAGTCGCGAGTAAGGTGATGCTGGTTGACCACCTGACTGAAGAGAATAAATCCCTGGAGCATGAGATGGAGGCCATGAAGAAAGAGGTCTTCAATAATGAAATGTTGAAAGCAGAGCAGCTGGAGAGTTTGAAGAGCAGCTGTCTTGAGCTGTCCTCCAAACTTACAGCTCAAGAGGAGACCAATCAGGCACTGCAGAACATTGTAGAGGACCTCCAAATGCAAGAGGAGGACCAAAGGATGAGGGCTGTTTGCCTTGAAAAAGAACTAGAGGACACCAGGTTTCTTCTTGTGGATACAGCAAAAAAGGGTCTGTTGAAAATTGAGGGTCTCAAAGAGGAGAAATCATCCCTGAAGCAGGACATGAAGGCCATGAAGAAAGAGGCCATGCTTAAAGGAAAGCAGTTACAAGGCTTACAGAATCAGCTGCAAGAACAGACCAGCAGGTGTCTTGGGCTGTCCTCCAACCTTACAGCACAGGAGGAAACAAACCAGACACTGCAGGAGAAGGTGGAGGACCTCAAATTACAAGAGGAGCACCAAAGGTTGAGGGCTGATGGCCTTGAGAATGAACTGGAGGTGGTCAGGCTTCAGCATGTGGAGTCAGCCAACAAAGATTTGCTGTTCTCACAGGCTCTCAAAGAGGAGAAATCATCCCTGGAGCAGGACATGAAGGCCATGCAGATAGAGGCCATGCTTAAAGGAAAGCAGTTACAGGGCTTACAGAACCAGCTGCAAGAACAGACCAGCAGGTGTCTTGAGCTTTCCTCCATCATTACTGCACAGAGGGAAATAACCCAGACGCTGCAGGAGAAGGTGGAGGACCTCAAATTACAAGAGGAGCACCAAAGGTTGAGGGCTGATGGCCTTGAGAATGAACTGGAGGTGGTCAGGCTTCAGCATGTGGAGTCAGCCAACAAAGATCTGTTGTTCTCACAGGCTCTTACAGAGGAGAAATCATCCCTGGAGCAGGACATGAAGGCCATGCAGAAAGACGCAATGCTTAAAGGAAAGCAGTTACAGGGCTTACAGAACCAGCTGCAAGAACAGACCAGCAGGTGTCTTGAGCTTTCCTCCATCATTACTGCACAGAGGGAAATAACCCAGACGCTGCAGGAGAAGGTGGAGGACCTCAAATTACAAGAGGAGCACCAAAGGTTGAGGGCTGATGACCTTGAGAATGAACTGGAGGTGGTCAGGCTTCAGCATGTGGAGTCAGCCAACAAAGATCTGTTGTTCTCACAGGCTCTTACAGAGGAGAAATTATCCCTGGAGCAGGACATGAAGGCCATGCAGAAAGACGCAATGCTTAAAGGAAAGCAGTTACAGGGCTTACAGAACCAGCTGCAAGAACAGACCAGCAGGTGTCTTGAGCTTTCCTCCATCATTACTGCACAGAGGGAAATAACCCAGACGCTGCAGGAGAAGGTGGAGGACCTCAAATTACAAGAGGAGCACCAAAGGTTGAGGGCTGATGACCTTGAGAATGAACTGGAGGTGGTCAGGCTTCAGCATGTGGAGTCAGCCAACAAAGATCTGTTGTTCTCACAGGCTCTCACAGAGGAGAAATCATCCCTGGAGCAGGACATGAAGGCCATGCAGAAAGAGGCCATGCTTAAAGGAAAGCAGTTACAGGGCTTACAGAACCAGCTGCAAGAACAGACCAGCAGGTGTCTTGAGCTTTCCTCCATCATTACAGCACAGAAGGAAACAACCCAGACACTGCAGGAGAAGGTGGAGGACCTCAAATTACAAGAGGAGCACCAAAGGTTGAGGGCTGATGGCCTTGAGAATGAACTGGAGGTGGTCAGGCTTCAGCATGTGGAGTCAGCCAACAAAGATTTGCTGTTCTCACAGGCTCTCAAAGAGGAGAAATCATCCCTGGAGCAGGACATGAAAGCCATGCAGAAAGAGGCCATGCTTAAAGGAAAGCAGTTACAGGGCTTACAGAATCAGCTGCAAGAACAGACCAGCAGGTGTCTTGAGCTGTCCTCAAAATTGACAGCAGAGGAGGAAGCCAATCAGGTGCTGGAGGAGAAAGTGGAGGTGCTTCAAAATGAAATGAGGCAACAACCGAGCGAGCAGGAAGAGATCTCTCTGTGGAGGAAGCTCAAGAAGTCCTTCACTCCAGCATCCCGCCGCAAATTCAAGCAGCAGAATAAGCAGATGCTGGACCAGATGTGACAACCCCAGCCTCTCCTCAACCCCCTCTCCATCCACGTCCCCCAACACACACAATCCCCCAACACACTGGCAGTAGCAGGCCAAGCAGTCACAGTGGAAACTGAAAGTCCTGATTGATAGAAGTCCTCTTGTTTCTATCAGTCAGGACTTTCCATGTTTCCACTGTGACTGAGTGGGTTTTTTCTCCGGGTGCTCCGGTTATTCCCACACATAAATTTGGACTTAATTAAAAGATTTGGCACAAATTTCAAATAAAAAATAAAAATTGGTACAAAATTTAATACATTCTTGAAATAATCATTCTTTCTATATTTGGATTTCTATGACTGTTGTTTGTACTTAGAGTATAATGGTGTGAAAGAATCCAATAGTGTAACAGCTGAAAGTCTAAGTATCCAAATGTATTGTTGTTTTGAACAAAGTAAAGTACACAATGGACCATAAGGTATTTGAAGTGTTCAACACACAAACAACTAATACAAATATATTTTGTGTATTACAAAAATAGCCCCTTGGGGCAGGTTTTCAAGTTTGATTGATCCTGATGTATGTAGGCCTATGTGCTCTAGGGGGGTGGGGGGAAGAAAAGGGGAAACCATTTGTAATATATGAGGTAATTTCTTTGTACATTTCTAAGTTGGCCGTCTCTCAATAGGAAGTCGGAGGGTTCGTTCCCCAGTTCCTGCAGCAACATGTCCAATGTGTTATCGTGCAAGACACTTAACCCCAAATTGCTCCCGCTGCTTCATCAGCGGCGTATGAATGCGTATGAGTGGGATTACATACTTTTGATGGTCTCTTTACACAGCAGCCTCTCCCATCAGTGTGTGAATGTGTAGGTGTGACATGCGGTGTAAAAGCACTTTGAGTGGTCAGAAGACTTGAAAATAAATATACAAGCTCAAGTCCCTTTACCGTTTATATCTCCACTGCTAGATTAAAAGGTTGACTTGACGAGAAAGTGTTGATAGTTGTATTGTATGTTGTATATCATATGAAAAACCTTTAAGTAATGAGATACGTTACATCATCATGTAAATATTAATGGACGAAGCCTGAGTGACGTCAGCCATCTGTTCCTGCAGGGGGGTCTGGAGGCTCATCGGCAGCTGCCACAGCCATGCTGGTCATGCTGTCTCGGCCTAACATTCAGTCCGTGTCCCGAACAGCACACAAGCTCAAGTCGCATTGCGCATGATCGCCCACTGCTAACCACACTGAATACATTAAATAAATCATTCTTTGCTCTGTGAATTTCAGTTCCCCCTTTCAAACAGTAGCCTATCTAGTGCTTTTGTATTGACGTTGGACAAACTGATGTGTGGTGATTTGTTAAACAAACTAACAAGATCTGTTGAGTGTTGAGAAAGGTGAGTGACAGTGCTGTATAAAGCCCCCTTCTTCCTCGTTCTTCGTCTGTCCACGCCAGTGACAGAGAGGAAAATAGAAAAGGGGCGTCGGGATAAAAACGGCGTGCCTCGAAGTGCTGCGGCAGTTAGGACACTCCAATCATCAACTTCAAACAAGCAATATATTAAGGCCGGTTATGATGCCGACGCTAGCTAGCGTTGCATGTTGTCAGGACAGGCTGTTATAAGTAGGAGTTATATGGAGTATAGTGTTTGTGACATTTTTATTGTTCTTAAACGTTTGTGTTTCTTGTGTGGACCTGTAGAATAAACCAGTAAACTACGATTAACTTATTCAACTTGATAAAATAGAAGTAGGACAAAACATTGTATAATTATATCTCAGCCTATTGTAAATCAGTAAAGGGTCATATTGAATGAATATGCTGGGGCAGCCATTTTGTTTACGTTCGAATAGAAGAAAATAATTTGACTGATGCCGTGATGTCGTGTTAATAGAATGTTGGGGAAAAAATTAAATCAAAGGCATTCCGAACTCTGGATCATCAAAGCCATTTAGAATCTTCATTCTACTATAAGTAAACACAAGGACTGACCTACTCAGTACTTAACTGGTCAAGTCTGAGACAACCACAGTTCACAGATCCAATCTGAGATTCAACATTGTTAGAAGACACTTCAGTAAGAACACAAACAGTTTACCAGCTAAGTCACTGTTTCATCTAAGAACAGTAATGGAGTACTACAGATCCCAGAGAAGGGCAGACACGATGGAGATGGGGGCTCATGAGTTTAGAAACTCAATGCCAGGAGCCAACAGCAGGGGCCACCAACAGAGCCACAACAGGCAGCATCCTGCTCAGCCAAAAGCTCAAACTTTCCACCAAAGGAGGGAGGGAGCTTCTTTGCAGCACCAGTGGCCCAAACAGGATGGACCCCATCGCCCATCGCATCAAGGACACCCACCCCAACGGCAGGTGGTTGCAGACCTCAAGAATGAAGTACAGGGACTGAACTTTCTTATCAAACAGGAGAAGGAGCTGAACAAACCAGGGTCCGACAGAGATATGCTCAGCAAGGACATCGTCCAGGAGTCGGAGGAAAGATTGAAGATAGAGCATGATGGGAGACTGGAGAGCAAAAAGGAGATCAGGATTCTCAAAGATGAACTTAAGCACATGAATTCCTCATTTTCAATACAACAGGACATGTCAAATTACTCCACCAAAACCAAGGAGGAGCTCATAGGTGTTATTGCAGCACTTAACCAAAAGCTCCAGGACACAGCCTCAAGTGACCCAAAGCTGGACCAAGACCTTAGAGCTGAAAAAGAAGCCTTGGTGAAAAGGCTTAACGACATGCAGCAAGAAACCTTTAGCAGAGACATTAAAACTGCTAACCAGACTCGGGCCTTGAAGAACCAGCTGGAGGAAATGACGAGTAGATGTCATAAGCTGTCCTTCAAACTGACTGCAAAGGAGGAGGAAAATCAGAACCTACAGAAGAAGGTGCAGGACCTCCAGAAGGAAATGGAAGAAGTCACACATCAGCATCTGGAGATAGTCGCGAGTAAGGTGATGCTGGTTGACCACCTGACTGAAGAGAATAAATCCCTGGAGCATGAGATGGAGGCCATGAAGAAAGAGGTCTTCAATAATGAAATGTTGAAAGCAGAGCAGCTGGAGAGTTTGAAGAGCAGCTGTCTTGAGCTGTCCTCCAAACTTACAGCTCAAGAGGAGACCAATCAGGCACTGCAGAACATTGTAGAGGACCTCCAAATGCAAGAGGAGGACCAAAGGATGAGGGCTGTTTGCCTTGAAAAAGAACTAGAGGACACCAGGTTTCTTCTTGTGGATACAGCAAAAAAGGGTCTGTTGAAAATTGAGGGTCTCAAAGAGGAGAAATCATCCCTGAAGCAGGACATGAAGGCCATGAAGAAAGAGGCCATGCTTAAAGGAAAGCAGTTACAAGGCTTACAGAATCAGCTGCAAGAACAGACCAGCAGGTGTCTTGGGCTGTCCTCCAACCTTACAGCACAGGAGGAAACAAACCAGACACTGCAGGAGAAGGTGGAGGACCTCAAATTACAAGAGGAGCACCAAAGGTTGAGGGCTGATGGCCTTGAGAATGAACTGGAGGTGGTCAGGCTTCAGCATGTGGAGTCAGCCAACAAAGATTTGCTGTTCTCACAGGCTCTCAAAGAGGAGAAATCATCCCTGGAGCAGGACATGAAGGCCATGCAGATAGAGGCCATGCTTAAAGGAAAGCAGTTACAGGGCTTACAGAATCAGCTGCAAGAACAGACCAGCAGGTGTCTCGAGCTGTCCTCAAAATTGACAGCAGAGGAGGAAGCCAATCAGGTGCTGGAGGAGAAAGTGGAGGTGCTTCAAAATGAAATGAGGCAACAACCGAGCGAGCAGGAAGAGATCTCTCTGTGGAGGAAGCTCAAGAAGTCCTTCACTCCAGCATCCCGCCGCAAATTCAAGCAGCAGAATAAGCAGATGCTGGACCAGATGTGACAACCTCAGCCTCTCCTCAACCCCCTCTCCATCCACGTCCCCCAACACACACAATCCCCCAACACACTGGCAGTAGCAGGCCAAGCAGTCACAGTGGAAACTGAAAGTCCTGATTGATAGAAGTCCTCTTGTTTCTATCAGTCAGGACTTTCCATGTTTCCACTGTGACTGAGTGGGTTTTTTCTCCGGGTGCTCCGGTTATTCCCACACATAAATTTGGACTTAATTAAAAGATTTGGCACAAATTTCAAATAAAAAATAAAAATTGGTACAAAATTTAATAAATTTTTGAAATAATCATTCTTTCTATATTTGGATTTCTATGACTGTTGTTTGTACTTAGAGTATAATGGTGTGAAAGAATCCAATAGTGTAACAGCTGAAAGTCTAAGTATCCAAATGTATTGTTGTTTTGAACAAAGCAAAGTACACAATGGACGATAAGGTATTTGAAGTGTTCAACACACAAACAACTAATACAAATATATTTTGTGTATTACAAAAATAGCCCCTTGGGGCAGGTTTTCAAGTTTGATTGATCCTGATGTATGTAGGCCTATGTGCTCTAGGGGGGTGGGGGGAAGAAAAGGGGAAAACATTTGTAATATAAGAGGTAATTTCTTTGTACATTTCTAAATAAAAAATTGATCACAAAGGAAAAAGAAGAGCCCCTCCCACTCACTCGAGGTGAATTCTTCTGATTAGTTCCTGCTGCATTCACACTTCAGCCCACTGAGACTTGCTGTGGAAATAATACTAGAGGTCTGGCAGTAGAAGTCAGGGAGAAGAGTGCGTTCATACATTCAGCTGCTCCTGCAAATCTCAGGATTTTTTTCAGGAGTTTTCTGCAAGTGTGAAAGCCCTTTAAGTGATATTTTCACACAGTCATTTGTCTAATTGTGTGTGAAAGCTGCACTGTCAGTGTTGAAGAGACTCTGTGGTCTTTGGATCTGTCACTGTTGCTGCTGTCTCTGTGAAATGTCAACATTAGTACAACACAGACTGTCTGCCTCTCTGCTCCACAATGAGACGGCTGAATCAAAGACACGACAAAGCCTTTCAAGCTGGGACACTTTGGAAAGCTTAGCCTGGCTCTGGTTTAAAGTATGACAGTGTTTCTCTGTGGGAGATTTAAAGCTCTGTTCTGAATTCTGTCGTCTCAATGCCATAGCGTAACTGCAGCCAGTTTCTTTGCTGTGAAGTCTGAAATGTTCTTTTTATTGAAATGAGACCAACATTAAAGATCATTTTCTAGCCTGGAAATGTGCAGCAACTGATGATGATTATTCATATTTCACATATCTGGCACGAGGATCTGATGATTACAGGCAGCAGCTGCATCGTATGACGCCTCTCAGACTTAAGGGAAAAGATTCAACCTTTAAATGTGACTACACATGTTTCAGATCAGAAATGTTTTCCATCAGCCAATTTACATAGTTCAAATGAAAAGTTGAATTCTTCCCTTCCCTGTGTTATTGATTTGGTTGTTTGCATTTCTTTGTCAGTCAGTGGAGTTGAATAATGCCAGTTGGAGACCAAAATAAAAGGTAGAAAACCATTCCTCTCCTTTGTTTTCCTCTCTTCCCTCATGAAAATGATGGACTAAGGGGAGAAAGAGCATCAGCCCGCTATGGCCCGATCATTTGCAAAGCAGGATGGCATTTAAAAGCAATTCCTTTATTAAAAGTTGGATACAGGTAGATGCAAAAAGAGAGACCGGATGTTTGGACTGGACTTTTGAGAGAGATATGATCCACATATGTTGTAGCTTAGCATATGATGAATGTCTAAACACTTGGTCATGAAGGCTGTAAGCTCTTAAGAGACGACGCGAACATGCTGTTCAACTCCAACACAGTTTGTTCTCTCTGGACATCAAGTATGTAACACAGCCAGTCCATACCAAATATCCGAAAATATATCTTCATTTAGCTGTCTTTAAGGGGCCTCTTCAATTTGTTTAATGTTCCTGTCTCCATTATGACAAGAGTTTAAATCATTCTAAACACAAACACACTAAGAAAACATGTCAGCACTCATTCCTTGGCGTATTTTATACACCACACTGTGCTCTCCTTCTTGAGTTAAAGATGTGATAATTTGCTCTTGTGGTTTAGCCGGATGATTTCATTAACTGTGCTGCAGTTTTCTTAACTTCTGACTCATGAAAACTGCTTCGGAAAAAAAGACAGGACTTATAATAAAGCAGGAAACTACAGTGTGCCATGTGCTAATAAAAAGCTTTTTAAACAGGATCCACTGTGCATTTTCGCTGTGGTCTTTGGCTGAACATTTAGTTTTGACTGACTTTTTTAAGTCTGTGTGAGCTTAGAGTGTATGTGTTTGCTCAGGTGCGCCTGCAAGTCTGTGTGTATGAGTGTGACGTCCACATTATCCAGAGTATGTCTGCAAGCCAGTCTGATCTTTTATATGATTTTTACCTAGGCTTTAGTCTTCTATTCAGTCTCCTCCAGACATCAGACCTGTTTTGATGCCCAGTGCTTGACAGAGTTTTTAGCCGCGGGGAGAGTTGGCACCGTGAGACGCCCACTGAGCCCAGAGGAGACGGCAAAGGACTCCAGCGCTGCTTAGTCAGAGTGCAAACTTTCTTAGCTGTAATCCCTCCCAAAGTAAACTTGACCACCAGATTTGTCAAGGCCTTAGTACACTGTGCACCAGACAGGATGTTAATACCTCAGTCCACATCCTTAAAGGAATTGAACATGCGCTAATGTCTACCTATGGGGGGGGATTTTCTGCACGAAAAAAGACTTGTTGAAATCATATCTCCTTGAGCAGACGTTCCAAATAATGGTTAAGAAATTACAGTTCTGTATTAAAGCAATGTATGTACATTTTTACCATCTGTGGTGTAAAGTTCAAGTGCATGCAGAGGGACGAGACTGACATAGATAGCCACAGCTGTAGCTGTGTTTCACCAGATTTTTCAGTCTTCAAAGACCTGAAAGGTGACCTGGGAGTAGCATGCTGTGAATGGGAGCGTTACTGCAGAGAGCCAGCCATCATGGAGCCACATAAACCGGAGATACTTGAGGCACAGGAGAGACGTTTGACTTTTTATCTCTGTCTGATTCTGGAATAGAGGGGGTGCACCAATATTTCATTAGCCAAAATGGTGATCACATTCTAACTTAATCCTGCTGGCTATATTTCACAAATTCTTCCTCATTTCCATCCAGTGCTTGAAACTGAATAACTAAAGCTTCTCAGAAAAAGTCACGGGTCATATATTAATCATCAGTCTCCGTCATGTCGTTTGAAGAATTCAAGTTCATTTGAGTTCTAACATTTTCTTCTCCAGACCGTTTTAAATCCCAACTTTTTAAAAACAGGACATTGATGGTCAGTTGCCCAAAGCTTGCAGTGTGTGTATGAGAGTCTGCAGGTACAGTGTGTGTGAGAGTCTGCAGGTATGTGTGTTTATGAGAGTCTGCAGGTACAGTGTGTGTATTAGAGTCTGCAGGTACAGTGTGTGTATGAGAGTCTGCAGGTACAGTGTGTGTATTAGAGTCTGCAGGTACAGTGTGTATGAGAGTCTGCAGTTACAGTGTGTGTATGAGAGTCTGCAGGTACAGTGTGTGTATGAGAGTCTGCAGTTACAGTGTGTGTATGAGAGTCTGCAGGTACAGTGTGTGTATGAGAGTCTGCAGGTACAGTGTGTGTATTAGAGTCTGCAGGTACAGTGTGTATGAGAGTCTGCAGTTACAGTGTGTGTATGAGAGTCTGCAGGTACAGTTTGTGTATGAGAGTCTGCAGGCCTTCGTCATTAGCCGACAGGGCACTTGGAGTTCTTTGAACCAGTGCAGCTCATGTAGGGAATGTTTTTCTACAGCCTGACTGAGGAATTCGCTGTTCAAACACTACAGACCTGCACACTCACAGCACCAGGGTCCCTTCACAAAGTGATTGAAAACATCAGGTTACACCTCTGTAGTTTAAAATAATGTTATTCACTCATGTTTGTTCAATTACTGCCTCTGGTGTGTACAGTGTATGAAAACAGCACACATGCCTCACACCATTTATCTCCCTGAGAGTGAGAAAACACGCGTGGACATACATATTCATGCAACATAATTTAACTGTCAAAGAGAGAGTTCTGTGTTCCTTCCATACTGTCAGTTGTTACAAGCTCCCAAAAAAGAAAGCTTTTTACTTCAGAAAACTGTCTATTAGGGCTGCACGGTGTTGCAGTAGTTAGCGCTGTTGCCTCACAGTGTGATGACAGTTGCCTCACAGTGTGATGACAGGAGCCTCTCTGTGTGGAGTTTGCATGTTCTCCCCGTGCAGGTGTGGGTTCTCTCTGGGTGCTCCGGCCTCTCCCACAGTCCAAAGACATGCTCGTTAGGTTAACTGGTGACCCTAAATTGTCTGTAGGTGTGAATGTGAGTGTGGCTGCTTGTCTGTCTCTATAAGTCAGCCCTGTGATTGACTGGTGAACAGTCCAGGGTGTAACCCCGCCTCTCGCCCAATGACAACTGGGATCGGCTCCAGCCATCTGCGAATCTGTACAGTTAAAGCAGTGTACTGGATGGATGACTGTCTATTAAATACTGAAAAATTCTGATTTCTGTTAACATAAATTGTTACACAAGAAATTGTGTATTACCAACGCTACCTTCCAAACGTCCACCATGCCTTCTTTTACAGCCTTATTCTTATTTTTGTGGTGTACGTTTCCATCAAGCAATGATCTTTTAAACATAAATTTATGTTACATCACCAGGATGAACAAGAGCAATACAAGCGATCACACACGTCGAAGACAAACCCCGTTATCTGATTACATCATCTTAACCACTTAATTGGAAGGAAAAACGTAAGCTAATAAAGTCATTAACTAACTCTTATTAGATTTTGAAAAGTTTCAGGGCTTCCTGTTGTAACTCTGACCTGCCATGATGTTTTCATTACAGCTGTTACTTAACATTTTAGGAAAACAAAATAAATTAACTTCTGCCTCGATCAGTTTGGGCCAAAGAGGGCCAGCAGCTCCAATAAATTTCAAGGTAAAGTCAGTGTTTTTGTCAGTGGAGTCTGGTGTCTTTGAAGAGAGCAACGTAACAGTTGTTTGTGGTTAAACAGAGCATCTTCTCCTTGATGGAAAAAGTGTATCCATTTCTGTAACGTTGTCAGCAGTGGTAGTTACTCAAAAAACAAAAAAAGTAATGCATTACCTAATGATTCACTGCAGAAAGTCATTAGTTACACTATTAGCATTGCATTACTCTGGCACATCACCAATTAAAACCTAACGTTAAACCTCAAATATGCCCACATCAGCACAAATACGAATTCTAATGAGGACATACACCAGATATCTCTTTTATGCACTTAAGTACAAAACAGGTGGCAATAAGCCGATTTACGTCTGCTTTTGTCGATACCTATTGTTGAAAATCAAGCCTCGGCTGCTTGGTTGGTGTCTTCATGCACTGAGCGCCAATCAGGGTTGAGTGGTTTTAAGCTACTAGCTTCGTGTTAGCATGTTGCCTTTGCAGGTACTTGGAAAGATTTGATGCAGACTTTACAGTAGTGTAGAGTTGTTTCTGTCCTGGGCACAGTTTACACTTTACCGTCACATTATCGTCCTTTGGTGAAGCAAATTGAAAGTAGTGTGCATTTCTCCAAAACTCGGAAGATGTCTTGATTTGAACCGTTCTGCCTGTTTCATTTTCCTGCACCATGAACTCGAGCTGGGGTCAGCCCTATGTTCCCACAGCCCAATGGTCCCACAGCCCTATGTTCCCACATTTCTAAGAATTTTCTCAAAATTAGGCCCTATGTTCCCACAGGGTAGGGTAAGGGTTAGAGTAAATTACCCTAACTGATACAAATTTATGAAAAAGGAAATGTGGGAACAAAGGGCCTAATTTTGGTAATAAATCGTAGAAATGTGGGAACATAGGGCTGTGGGAACATAGGCACGCTCCCTTCCCCCAAAACTGGTTGTCAGACACTCAGAATTTCATGTATTAGAAAATAAGACACCTAAAATAATAGGCATCCATCCGTTGAGGTCACAGATCGATGAGGCCAATAGCATCACATCATCTGCATAAAAGCATACATGCATTTTGAAGTGCCCAAAATGGACACTCTCTTATCCCTGGCTGAGTCTTGAGATCATGACCATAAAATTGAAAATACATCGACTACAAGAGACAAACCTGGAGCAAGTAAACAATCACCCAGCGCTTGTTTAAATTCTCTGAGGGACAATGCCAGGCTCAGTCCTCGGGGCTGAGGACTTTTCTGCCATCTCACAGTAAACATATAGCTTGTCTTACATACTGTGAGTTCGGTATTTCCCCCACAGAACTTTATTTAACAGAGACCTTGTCCTCTGACCCACGGACCTCTAAGGGAGGTCAGGGAGGTTTTTCCACTTGGTTGACCATGACCTGCACTTTCCGACATCTTCCTGAAACAGAAGCATTCATTGCTGGGATGTTTTTAAAACACCCACAGTTCAGACCAATGTGACTCTGAGATTTTTCATCTAACTTCATGATCATGCAGTTGCAGGGCTACTAAACACAGCTTTAAAAAAGTAAGTTACTTTCAAAGAATCAGAACTAAATTAAACAATATCCATCAAATTAGCCCTTAGGGATGTAACTTAGTCAAAGTTAACACAGAAAGATTTCAAGGTAATTTTCCCCAACCTCAAACAATTTTAATGTAACAGTTGGTTCATAAACAACCACATTAAACCACATGCTGTGAAGAAATTACAGTAAATCAAGAATCGTAATGCATGTCCAATGATTTGAGTGTAGGGAAGCACGTACAGATGTAAAACTGTGGAAATCCAAACTACTTATCATATTGAAAATGCTGAAAACACTAAAACATCCAAACTACGAGTAATTATTCAATCAGCTTTGCTTAGAGGGATATTTCTTCCTTGGTTATTATTATCCAAAGATTCAAGCTCAAAGGCCTGACACATTTACAGGCTTATTAAAGATGCATATCAAGCTTCATCAACCTTAAAATCCAAGACAAACATCCGCTATCCGGCCTGGATCTGATCTCAGCCTCTGGATCTCTTTACGCTGAAATGTAGCCAGAGTTCATTATCATCCTCATCTGTGCTCCATTATAAATCTGCTATTTCCTTTCACAGGCATGGGATTTCTATTTTGATATGCATTTGGATTTAGAAATGCTGTGAGTGTGTGTGTGCGTGTGTGTGTGTGTGTGTGTGTGTGTGTGTGTGTGTGTGCGTGTGTGCGTGTGTGCGTGTGTGTGTGTGTGTGTGTGTGTGTGTGTGTGTTCAAGGTTAATAGTCCCCATGCTCTCCCAACATGGAGGTCTGCAAGTCATTATCCATTCTGTGCTGCAGTATAACTAACAACAAGGCTCCTGAGTACAGGAACGGCACACATGGCTGATTTTTTAATACTGCATATATTTCATATTTGTTGCAAATGTTCTCATCATGCATATTCTCCATTTATTGTCTTTGTTTCTGTGAATATCCTCAGCTACAGTATGTGTGGTTAATTAACTAAATCTTTGTAAAGTAAGTCCATAAAGCTTTTTTCTACAGCCTTGAAGGGTTTTACAATTTACTGCATACAATTACTTTTCCTAAAATCATGATGGAGCTAAAAGTGAAGCAAATGTGGAAATAGGATGGTTTTGAATGCTAAATATTTTGAATCATTTGCATTTTTTTTAATTACTTGCAAATACAATTCTACAATTCATTTAGCAGACACTTTTATCCTAAGTGACGTGCATCAGAGAGTAAGAACAACACAAGCGAAGATCTAGAGAGGCGGAAACAACGTCAGGATGTGCAAATGATCGGACACATGGCCACAGGTGCTGACAGGAAGTGACCACAGGCAGAGCACAACATCAACAGGTGTACTGGAAAACTATAATCAGTACCTAAAATCGTCATTATCTAACAAAACCATCATTATTATTAAGGTCGTAGGTGCTCATAAAGAGCTGGATCTTTAGCTTTTCTTAAAGGTGCAAAGGGACTCTGCAGATCAAATGGAGTTTGGTAGTTCGTTCCACCACCAGGGGCCGACAGAGGAGAAGAGTCTAGTTAGAGACTTAGGGGCCTGTTGTGAAGGTTGGATCAGATGCCTTTCGAGTGCATGAGTGTGTTCGTATACCGGCAATAATGGGGAAATGCAGGGCACAATATTTTTAACTGAATGTATACTCACAACAGTTCTTCTCACCCTCTACTGTCATAAAGCTACTCCGGGTTGCCGTCTGGGATTCAAAAGAAGAAAGGGAAAAGTTGCTCCAAATTCCGGGGATGTCTAATTTTTTTATTTGATTTCTATAAGTTTCAACATATAAATCCCCATCATTTGGGGAAAAGATAATATTGGCTCTGATAAAACTTTTCA
Organism: Labrus bergylta; assembly: GCF_963930695.1. Lineage (NCBI taxonomy): Eukaryota > Metazoa > Chordata > Actinopteri > Labriformes > Labridae > Labrus > Labrus bergylta. The sequence continues at coordinate 11,871,154 of NC_089207.1, forward strand.
GTGGCAAATATCCAGAGGGATTTTCAGTTTTTAATGCAACAAATAAGGAATTCACAACTATGCTAATGTTTTCCAGTGTTATTGTTGGCCTTTCAGTGAACTACAACCATCAGCATACCAGGAGAAACAACTGCACATGGAATTGATTTTGAAATCAGTGTGGTCCCAGAGAGTCGTTCCTGTACTCAGGATAAATCATGCCCTTTTATTTTCCTTTGTGCTTCTTTCAGTACTAATGAAATGCAGGAATGTGCTTTGTCCTGCAGAGTTTGGGGATGCGGATCAGTGCAAGAGGCTCCACCATGATTGCATGCTGTATAACTTAAAGATTATTCTGTTCAGTGTCCACACAAGCTGTTTGGAGGTTAAAGTTAAAACTGTCACATCTAATCTGTTCATTGTAACCATAACCTGTTTGGTCCATTAAAAAGGTTCAATTGAATGTCTTGGTCCTTTTAGCTGTAGATAGTGATGGAATGTACCTCCACTTTTTCACTGCTTTGATGTTCAAATACATTGTTCTTTTGAAATCGTACTCACAAAGCAATGATGCTAAGACAACAATCTAGTTATGCTCATGTGGAATACCCGTCCCACTAAAACGGCTGTTAGAATCTATGTTGATGAGGCAGACCCAGAAGGTGAATCTGTGTCTGTTGGGAAGATTGTGGTCTGAGAATTGGAGAAGCTGACTCTTAACCCAAACACTTTACAGTTTGCCACCCCCCCCCCCCCCCCCATCCCCCCAGGTGCCTGTTGGAGGTCACAGTTTGATGAGTCCAACACCACATCATCTGCAAAGATGTAAATAGCCTGATCCCAGCTGTGCCTTGAGATCCTGTTCATGAAAATCACAAACAGTAGCAATGCCAAACCTGCAAGGGTAAAGAGCAAAGGATAAAATCTGCATTGTCCCGCCATTATCCCAGTCTCCATGATTGGCTGGAGCTCCTTACAAACCTTAGTCTCCCATTCTGGCTAAACGTATCATATTTGTTTTACCCAGACATTGTCCCCAACAGTCCCTCCAAGAAGACATTTTCATAACTTACAGCATATTTCCTGACTTCAATGCCACATCAAAACAACAAGCTAAGCTAAGCAAAGATGCTTGTAGGGTCCAGCAGCATCATATTTTGGCATATTTAGCAACTTGGAAGTGAGGATGGGCTGTTACATTTTATGATATGTATTTTCACGTTTCATTCTAAGGCATATAGTAAAAACTATGTATCTACTTGTGATAATACTGTATATTGCATCCTCTATGGATCTAAATACAAGTCAAGTCAAATCAAGTCCATTTTATTTATATAGCCCCGAATCTCAAAAAAATCCTCAGAGGCATTGATTTAATGTTTAATATATGTGAGTAAAAAATCTTTTTCTGGCCCAAACCACCTCTCGTGGATGAGTCTCAGGTTCACCCTTGAACAAGTCCTTTCTCTAACAGCTCCACAGAGCCAGCTGAACAAGAAGGATTTGAAAGCCCCACATGTTCAGGTCATTAGCTGGGAAGCCGTGGTCTGTGCAGACCCATGTGGGGATTGAGTCATGGTCTGTCCTCCTCCACCGCAGGCCCTCTATGATGTTTCAGCCCTATGAAAGGCTCCCTCTGCATGATGAATGGCCTCAGCCTCACCATGCAGTTCTCTGGGAAATCGAGTCATGGCCACGAGGTCATCGGTCCAAGTCTGGTTTACATGAGAACATAATCATCCTAATACACACCTGAAGGCATCGGTGGGTTAACATACTTAGAGGCTACTTAGCTGAGCAAACGTTACTGAAGAATCTATTCACGTGTATGAATGGAGAGGTTGTCTGCCATGTTGGTGGATGTAAACAAAGTATTTTCAGAATGGAGATACCGTACCTAAGAAGTGTAAGATATTCTTTTCTTTAGTGCAGAAGTTTTCAAGCGTTTTTAAATAATGTTTCAGTGACAAAAATGTTTGTGAACGAGATCAGACGTCAAGACTGACATACATATTTATATCTTAGGCTGTTCATATTCACTGTTCTTCTTCTTCTTTAAACCATTGAATCATTTAACAGGAATCAACAAAGGTCATAAGAGGCTCACTTAGGGTGGTTTCACACCAGGGACCTGGGCCCGGATCTGAGTATGCTTGACCCCAAAGTCTGGTTCATTTGATTAGCGTAAACACAAACGTACCGCACTCTGATACCGTGCCCGAGTCCACTTGAAGAGACGTATCGGGCACAATTCATATGTACTCGAGTACGGAAACGCGAAGGCAACCGCGCTCAAACAAGGAAGTGACCGCTCCTGTCACTTAAAAAATCATTGTATCCGCGCAGCACAGGCCCGTTTCATCCTCTGAGCTGTACGGTACATGTGGACGTAAGAAGAGGCTCATTATAGGCGTCTCAGAAGTGACAAAAACATCCACAGTTAGCAGGATTGACTCAGCCTGCGAGTGGTTGCCATGGTTGCTTCTTCCTCTTTCTGCTTTTAGGCAAATTTGCAAACCAACTATGTGCATACTGCCCCCTGCTGTATCAGACTGTGAACATACACAAGTGTACTCAGGTATGGAGCGATGTCACTAATGTGTCCAGCAGGGGGAGAGGGGAGGAGGGAGCAACTGTGCTCAGGCATGGTACAAAACAATCGTACCTAGTGTGAAAACGTCCTGATGCTCAAAATGCCAACTCCAAGCATCCCAGATTGTCACAATTTGTGTTTTTTAGTCAGGGGCTGTGGATGGAAATTAAAAAACAAAGGACTGTCAACACATTAACATTTTAACCAACACCATGGAAAAATGGCCCTCAAAATCTTTAATATGTATGTAAGGCCTTGTGACCTGGATTAGAAGTGGTGGCAGTGTACTCTGATGATGAGAAAAACGTTGATTTAGCTGATAGACGTACTGTAACATGCTTGATAAACTTTATAAAACGGCTATAAGGAAAAATCTTTTCTGTGGATGAGTTTCTGTTTCTGTGGCTGCTTTTCAACATGAGCAGCGTTTACTCTCAGGTATTTTTCCTGACTTGCAGCTCCATCTCTCTGTGTCCCTGTGTTGTACATCATAGAGTGTTCAAATGTTAAATAAATATGATAAATCAGTCCTTTTCTTTCCAGTTGGGTTTTCAATTTGGTGCTGTTTGCACAAGGTGTTCACGACGGAACAGGAGCGGACGGGGTCTCTGCTCTCAGCAAAACACTTGTGGTTGGGATTAAACTCCATGCCCAGGAGCCTTCAACACACACACACACACACACACACACACACACACACACACACACACACACACACACACACACACACACACACACACTCTCATGCACGCTCAACATACTTTCACAGCTGCTCTGTGTTTCCACATGTGAAGTCATGGTCTGCTGAAGTAGGGAAAAAAAGCAGTAGGACTTATTAAAACCGAGGACACCACCCTGAAAAGAACAATCGAGGGAGGGTGAGAAGAAAAGTGTCAGAAAGTGACGCCATGAGACGACAGATCAGGACAAAGAGAGACACAACCCCGCCTCTAAAGTCAGAGTCTGACTTGTATCTGCTTCACCATGCTAATAAGTCAAACAGTTTCTATGTTCCTGCTGAGCTCTGCTAAAAAGACGGCAATGTGCGAGTCATTAGTTTATTTCTGTCACATGTAAACACAAGCCTTTTATATCCAAACCACATCTCTTTCATGTGCTTTAACGCAGAACCTCTGTGGGTGGATACAGGAACAGAGTCTGCTCCGTGTTTGGAGACCTTGTGAGGAACACAGCAGAAACCAATTACAGTTTGATACCTCACATATAGTCTTGTTTATGTTTGTGCAAAATATTTCTTCTCTGCATGACTTTGGACACATTTTATTCCCAAGGAATTGATCTCGCTTCTAACCTCTAGATACCTTTCAGCTGCATTAAACCTGCAGACTGTGAGGTGTTGATGTGACCTGGGATTTAAGAAAGGCATGATTAGTACGATTTGTGGTCCCGCCCCTGCTCCTGTAGTCCCTTCATGTTTCCATCATTCATACTCGTCGCTGTGAGCCATAAGTCATGTGTGTTTGTAACATGTAAAGGTGACCTGATTAAACAGAAAGAGAGTTCAGAGGGCAAGGTCAGAGGTCAGAGGTCATGGGTGCGCTGTGTCAACAAAACTTCACGAGGGTCGGGATGCCACCGAGGAGCGAGACACAACAGCTTCTCGTGTTTCCATCGGGTTGGTCGGCAGGGGAAGCTGACGTGAAACACACCGACAGAAAGCTAAAAGACAAATGTACATGTGAGGTCAAAATAGTTTGGGATTCACCTCCAGGATGTGACAACAACAACGCCCACTGATGTACGATTAGGTGTGTCGCAGTGTGGCGTTCATCCCCACACTATGAACAGTTTTATTTGAAACTGAGTTTATGAGTTTTATTTGAGTTTTATTTAAGGACCATGAGGACCTTGGAGCTCTACATCATTAGAGTTCAGTCGTCAGTGAAGTTTCAGACGTGTAACACTCACTGTGAAGGCTTTGAACGCAACATGTGAAGCACAGATGGGTTAAACTGTACGGCATGTCAGAGTTTGTAAACTGATTTTAAACAGGAGGGTGGTGCAGGAAAACCAAAAATGTTCTTTCAAAAACGTTTCCTGAGCTCTTCCACCAGGTCCAGACTTCATACTGAAACCAACCTTATGTGCTATATATACAAGTATGAAAGGAAAACGACACATATATGTGCCAATGGATGTCATAAAAACTGCAGTTTTAAGAGGCTACATCATATTAAACTTCAAACAGAGACATCCCAGAGAGGTAATACTGAGGTTTTTATTCTCAAAGACTGTCCTGGATTTGTCTTGCGACCATTTTAAGTGTTTGAGTGTGTGGTTTTTTTCAAGATTTATTTTTGGGCATTTTGTGCCTTTAATGGAGAGATAGGAGAGTAGATAGAGTTGGAAATCAGGGAGAGAGAGAGAGGGGAATGACATGCGGGGAAGTTAGGGACAGGCTGGACTCGAACCAGGGCTACCCGCTTGGAGGACCACAGCCTTCATACATGGGGCGCACGCACTGCACCACTGCACCACCAGCGCCCCAAACAACTAGTCATTTTCAGTGTCTGATGGAGGGTCTGATCCGACCCTAAAAGGTTGGGCTAGAAACACTGCAGTCCAAATATCCTGTTCACTTTCAAGGCTACTGTACAGTATTATTTATTTGAGAAAGTGTCAGCACGAAGCACTGTTGCCATGGACGACCGCGGAGGTGCAGACCTTCCTCTGCATTATCGGGGAAGAGGAGGTGCAGAGGGAACTGGAAGGCGCAGTGAGGAATGAGAAGGTTTTTAAACATGTTGCTCAAAGGACGGCCACAGAGGGGTTCACGAGTCTTGAGCCTTTCTGTGCTTATCTCTGCTATTTCTATTGTGCTTGAGGGACAGTGTCCATCAAAGTAAACCTGCCAGCAGAGGAGCTGCTTGTCAACAGGCACTATAGGGGCTACGTCCACTTGTTAAATGCATCCCTCATTGTTATGATACACATTCAAAAGTCAGCTGAATATATCATATGACATTCAGACAATGGAAGGCTGCTGATGAGACACAGATCTGATGTTCAACAGGTGCCACAACTTCCATGAAGATGAAATAAGAACCCATGTCGTAAACTTCAATAAAATGAATGAACACTTGTGATCAGTTAGATGTCGGATGTCGCTGGGAGTGGGTCTGCATCAGTCGCACATGTGAACCCCACATGCTGCACATGTTTTATCCTCTGTTTGGTGTAAGCATCTGCTCTCCTCCTGCGTGATGTAGCCTTTAGGCCTCTGCTTCTCTGACTTTAGTGGTTTGTCTGAATGTTTCAGAGGTCTGTAATAAAGATCAATCCGGATGGAAGTGAAATGTTTCAGCTGGCAGACTCTGGGAGTGATTTGTACTCAGGCTGATTCAGAGTGAAGTGAACAGTCTGTGAAGTGGGCAGGGAGAGAGAACTACAGAGTAATTACAGAGTCAAATGTATAGAGACTTCTGCAGACTTTAGATGAGGATGCATGTCGAAATAAGTGCTCTTTGTGAAGGTGGAAACACAACACAGCACCAAGGACAAAGGCTGGACACTTGACACAAACATATAAGCAGGTTAAGCCGTCTTCATGCTGACTTTAGGCCTGATACGCTGAGATCACATGAGCCATCGTCTTTTTCCTGCAGCTGTTTTTATCTGCTGACATCAGGAGCAACACAGGATGCTCCAGACCCGTTATACTGCTCTCCTCATCCAAAGAAAGATCTGCAACTGTAGCCTATCTGTCTGAGGAATCTGCATGTGACCCTGATATATTTATATAACAACCTTTAACTGAGTGTATGTTGCTCTTGTAACCGTGCAAACAAACAGCTGACATCCTTTTGGTTCTGTTTGAGGCTTTTGGGACAGAACTGGTTGTATTTGAGACGAGGCACTCTTACTAAAGGTTGAAGGGGCTTGTTCACAGTGGAGAGAATTCTTGGAGACTTTTAACAGATTTATTTTTAGCCTCACTTTACCAAAAAGCTGGTAAAATCTACAAAGTGTTTCCAGATGCTTTCAGTGTTGCATCTCACTGCTGCAATGACTCACCACTGACTGACACTTGCAGATTTGTTTTGGGGGGGAGGGGGGGCTTGTCTCCAGGAGTACAGCCTCTGAGCAGTGCGTGTCCACTAACATTTAGGCTACCACTGCCTTCTTATTGCAGATTTTTTTGGGAGAGAACAAGCAAGACGTTGTTCTGAAATCCCTCATTATAATGCTTTAAAAGTTTCTCTATCCCATACTTTCCTTATGTTACTCATTTAGTTTATCATCTATAGACAGCTGTTTCCGTACGTGGGGGTCGACGTGGGAACCCTGCCCGAGACATCCTTACAAGTTTGTGAGAATCCACAAAACATCAAGAAAAATTTTAAACAAGTGATGAAACTCATCCAGATATAAGATAGAGTTATTGCATTACTTTACCTATTTTTAAGAAAGGTAGAAAATCTATCCTGTTGTATACAAACTAGAAGCTACTCATGCTGTCTTTGCACACACTGTACAGTGTTTTTTTGTATCCACAGTGAGAGTGAATGTGGCTCCAAAGTAGTGGTTAACTTTTCTTTACTTAGGATTTAATTACTGGGAATCTTTCTCAGAGCAGTCAAAGTACAGAGCCATCATAAAAGAGCAAAGACAGTCATTGTAAATATATCATTTTGGTCAAAAACATGTTAAAACAACTTCCAATTTGGCTTTTTGTCACTTAAACATCACATAGATAGACCGTATTTTAGTCAGAAATGCAAGCCAGCGCTGTGTTTCCTCTAAATCATCTATGATTCTGCGCACCAAAACATGGAGCAGCCTTTTGGGGGTAGATTGGGGGGGGGGAGTTGTCCACTTGGAGGGAATCATGCTGGACAGGGACGAGAGTTAGAGGGCGTTTCTCTGCTCGATTTAAAGGAGGAACTTGGCTATGAGTCTGATATGGTCAATTCTCTTCCTGCCCATCCGGCCAGCAGGGGGGCAAAATGATTCACTTTTCCTTAAATATTTTTGAAATGAACTTTAAGAGTCAGCTGCCGAAGATTTGGTGATTCAGTGAAACTTATCTCAGCGCTGTAGGGGCAGACACTTTGGTACACACGCTTTCTTTTTTTCTCTCAGGGAAAAGGGTGTTGCAGAGTGAACAGTCCGGGGCAGGTCGTGCCATTGCGTCGCCAAGAGTCTGGAGGTTTGTGTGGACATTTCTGGAATAGCCTTCAAAGCTGGGGTTTTTTGGCCAAGGAGAACCTGGGAGGAAGCACAGCCGCGTTTTTCTTCTGTGTGCACAATCAGCGAAGAGTTCCAGCGAGGATCACACAGAGCACATTTCTAGCATTTTCTGCGTTCTTCCTCCTTCCTGCGTCCAGGAGATCGTCACAATATTTACTGGAAATAAACAATGCCCGAGGATTAATTGGATGAATTAAGTAATTAGTGTCTTGACGTGCGTGAGAGTGTATTTTGGAGATGTGAAGTGGTCTAAACTTTTCGCCGACAGACTTTATTCATTCCTCCGGTGTTTTTGAGGAAATGTTTCAGAGTTTTTGGATGTTTGTCTAAGAGATGAGATACTCTGCTGATCTCCTGGGATCATTGGTTGCTTGAAAACGGAAGTGTTGCTGAGATGAAGTTTTGGATATAACTGTTTACGCACAACAAACTCTGCTCTTATTCGCCTGCTTTGTCAAATAAAGAGCAGACAGTGAAGTGGATTTCCTCCACAGAAGGCAGGCATGCTGAGAAACACTTAAGGTGGATGTTTGTGTGCCCACGCTGCACATCTTCATCTGGAAGTAATTGATAAACGGCCTCAAATGCACTAAAGACGCGCGTGGATCGCAGCTCCGCCACTGGATCTGTATTTTAGTTTTTATTTTCTGACATCTCGACATAATGCGTGGGGCTTTTGTGCTCAGTTTAGCTCTGATCTATCTGCTGACATGGACTGGAGAGGCGGACAAACCGAATCACCTCCATCGGTCGCAGCTGCAAAGACGCACGAGACAGGGGCGAGCCCAGCTGGGCACAGCAGACAACGGGGGCCTTGTTGGGCGTTTGCGTCCAGGGTTTGGTTCAGCTATCTCTGTGCACGCTGCCAGGGGGCAGGAGGACGTGCAAGCTGATGAAGGTACTCCAGCTTCCGTCAGGTCAGGGACTGTGCAGGGCAGGAGAGCAGGAGGTCTCGTGCCACGGAGAGGGCTGGCCGGACAGCTCGGTGTGCCAAGTCAGCCGGACATGCAGAAGGATGAGGGCGCACCAGGAGCGCGAGCCAGGGTGACCCGGATGCCCAGCGGCGCAGGGTCACCTAACCTGCTGGCCAGTTTTGCTGGAAAGAACCGCGTCCTGGTGATCTCAGCCCCTCATGAGTCAGACGGATACTACAGACTCATGATGTCTCTCCTCAAACCAGATATTTACTGTGAGCTGGCAGAAAGGCATGTTCACCAGATCGTCATTTTCCATCAAGAGGGCGAGATGGGGGGCAAGGTGAGGAGGATCACCACGGAGGGGAAGGTGATGGAGGAGCCGCTGGACACTGCTCTCATCCCCAGACTCATGAGCTTCCTCAAACTGGAGAAAGGTGAGGAAGGGGTCCAGGTCCCGAAGGAGTTGTGGCAAATCTTTTCTTAATAGTCTCCAGTAAATCTTATATCTGAATAAAGAGAATATTTCCAATTAATTTAAAGAAAAAGAGCTTGAAATTATGCAGCACCAGTGGTGGGAAACTACTGTGCAAGCTAGCTATAACTTCCGATGCTTAATAACAGCAAAGCTTTAAAGAGAAAATCACAGATTGGCCATCTTAAACGCTTAGAAAAAGCAGTTGGAAGTCATTTGTTTGAACATATAAAATCTAAATCTGATACACATCAGCAAGCGACTTATAATTGTAGTCAAGCAGCTATTCAATAAGTAGTTCCCCTTTCCCATGCCACTCACCTCATCTTCAGAATCTGAGTCAAATCTGACACAATACCTTACACTTGTTCGCCCTGCAGGTAAGTTTGGGATGGTGCTGCTGAAGAAGACCCTGCAGGTGGAGGAGAGGTACCCGTACCCTGTGAGGATGGAGGCCATGTACGAGGTGATCGACCAGTCGCCTATGAGGAGGCTGGAGAAGCTCCGGCAGAAAGGCTTCGTGCAGAAGTGCAGAGGAGCGGGTGTGGAAGGCCAGGTGGAGGAGGGCACGCTCGCAGGTGAGGAGGAGCAATTATGTTCTCTCTTTTTTATCATCATTACAGGAAGAGGAAACCAGGAGTCACACTTTTTTGTGTGTTCTTAGTTGTCATTATCTAAAAAAGAGTGCCCAAAATCAAAGGCTGTAAATTTTGGCTTCATTTCAGCAGATTTTGAGTTAAGGAGAGATTTCTAGAAAGAAACATCTTCACCTTTGCAGAGTTTAGATAATGATGAAACATTTGTCACTGAAAGTCTTTGGCGTTTAAAAGGTCACATACTAATTTGTGTTCCTAGTCTGAACTGGCAGATACATAATTTAGGGATTGCTCTGTTCGATTTTCAACTGGCTGCTGTAAAGTAAGCAGTAATAGATGCAACATTGTCCTTGGGTGCAGACGCGCACAATCAAACTATGTCACTTAGCGCCTGAGGGAGCAGTTCACCAGCAACTCCTGCATTCAGCTAGATAACATCACTCCTTTAGTTTGTCCATGTAGTGTGGTAGTTTTGAAGACAACAATGTAATGGTCATCTTCCTCTTAAATGAAGAGGTCTATTTCTGTAGGTATGCTTTCTGCAATGTTGTCAGACACTAAGAAGAAGAATCTGAGTCTGTCAGGGACAAACACCAGAACCTTTAGTGGACACACTTGGATCCATCAAGGATTATGTTGCAGCCATAAGAGACTGTTTCACTGCTGCAGGCTGAAGAAAAATGCTGGAGCAATTACAAAGTTTTTGTACCTTTTACTCAATTATTCCCCGAAATATGTCAAAAGAATTTAGAAGTAAAATGAATCCAAAGCTAATGGAGAAAATATCCACTCTGCTGTTTGTCTTCCTGTGTGTTCACAGCAGTAGATACACCAGTAGAAAGAAAACCAACAAAGAAAATCATGAGAAAGCCAACAACCACCACAGCCGCCACAACCACCACTCCGGCAACTACCACACGACCAACCACGACCCCTACCACCACCACCACCACCCCTCCAACGACCACGACCCGGCCCACCACCACAACCAGAGCAACTACAACCACGACCACCACCAGAAGAACCACCACAAAAAGACCGGCCACCACTACCACCACCACCACACTGAAACCAACCAGAGCCCAGACCACAGCCATGTGGCTCCCCGCACCAAGAACCACTGCTGATCCTCACTACTACGACCGCAGAGAGAGGGAGCGGTACCCGGCTAAAACCACCCCGGCCGGAGACAACCGCACTGACAAGGACAGCAGAGACCCACATGGGAGAAAGATGGTTCCTGCCACACATAAACCCTCAAAGATCAGACCCACCAGGAGGAAGAACGGTGGAGAGAAGGTGAGGCCAGGAAATGTAGTTTAAGTGTTGTAAAAAGTTTTATTGGTTTTTGATTTTTCCAGAAGACTTTCCAGAGGTGATTTCTCTTTGTTTCCATTTTTAATGTAGTTTTTCTTGTCTCTGCAGCATTGGAATAATTTCCCAAAAGTGTATTTCTTAACTAATTTACAAAGGACATGTATCTCTATTTGGCACCTGGTAATGGAGCTTATTTGGCTCTAGAATTGAGCATTTTAATTGAAGTGCCAACTCTGATGGATCAGAATCCTTACTGGTAATTATGACTGCCAATATGACACTGTTGCCAGAATTCTTGGTTTTACAAGAGGAGTTTATCTGCCAGAAAATGTTTATGAGACTTAGTTTGTTCAAATTCCCAAAACACAGAAAATGAACTTTCTTGTGAACTTGGGAATTAATCGCAGACTGCGTAAAGATAACTCCTCTTTTTTAATAAACAAACTATGTTCTTCTGTGCAGGTGTTGACTAACGAGTATGAGGACAAGTATGAACCCAGCAGGCCAACAGTCAGCGATCCTGGGGAGGCAGAAACCTTCACAGACATCAGTCCAACCAAGAGGGTGAAAGGCAAACACGATAAGCACGACAAGAAGAAGAAAAAGAACGACAAGGCTGCCAAGAAAGCCGAGAGGAGGGGAGGAGGAAAGGCAGGGAAGATCGGGGGAAAGAGAAATGGAAAGAAGCTGCCAAAGTACCCTGAGAAAGAGGACTACCCGAAGCCCACCAAAAAGCCGACACCCCCGCCAAAGGGATCACTGGCTTCTTTCCTGGACTACTTTGAGAACAGGAGGCGGCTGCTGGTGAGAGCATGATGAAACTCACACTCCACTACACACTCACAATCTCTCTGCATAGAGGATCTCCAGTGTCAGACTGGAGAGGGGAAATATTAGTGACAGTATCAAACTTCAGTTATCTACCAGCTCTCTGAACACATGCCAGTTTGAAGGAATAGTTGGGATTTTATGCTTATACAATTTTAAGCTAATATTTAAAAAGACAAATACAACATTATATATTTCTGTTTAGTCTGAGGCTAATGCTCGAAGGTTAGCTTAGTTTTAGAGTCAGTAGCATTTTTGTAAGAGCTTGTAAACACATCATTCAAACTGGACCCCTCCTCCTGGGCTCATCACCACCTGAAGTGCACACTCACTGCAGGACGTAGTGTGTACGTTTACTGCTTGTACCTACACTGCAAGCTAACGCATACTAGCACAAGCTGACCGCAGGGTTTTGTCACCTGCCTGTCCAACAGGAAGTAGACTAACTCCAAGTCCACGGGTAAAAGCCAACACAAAGTTCACCCTCGTTTTTTGAATAAGCCTTATCTGCTGGGCATTTTTGCCTCACTATGATTATATTTTCTCTTCTTTGCTGCTACGTCCACGTCCGTCATATTCAACGGTTTGAATAGTGTCCAATGGCTGAATTGTATCCACTTCTAAAATTACCTACGCACTGGCTTACTGAAAGGCTTTCTAATATCGCCTAGTGAAAGTAATAAACAGTCGAGTACGTTTAAAACATCAACACAGATCCAGGCTCGCGTGTAACCCGTCCCCACCCTTTATGCTAAGCTAAGCTAATTGGTGCTTGTTGTCCTTTAAATGTTCCATACACAAATGAGACTGGTGTCAATTTCCTTATCTAACAGAGACATTTTGAGACCATTTAAAATAGTGGTTCTTAACTCGTCTGGCCTCAGGACCCCAACTCGATTTTTTCCGACCAATCAGATATATTTACTGAAATATTGTGCAGTTTGGATCTCAGTCGGTACGAAAAAAGTCACTGAAGCGAGAAATGAAATTGATCGAAACAAACACACTTCACAGACTTTTTCCAAGCACACATTTGCGACCCGCTGAAAATGGTTCTGCGACCCACTTCTGGGTCCCAACCCACAAGTTGAGAACCACTGATTTGAAACACCCATATGAAACAAAACACAAAGTAACCAATCGTAGCAGTGTCAGACCAGTAACCATTGTTTGTGCAGTAAAATTAATGTTTTTTTCAGAGGTGTCTGGTTGTTTTTGAAATGCATAACAACCGTTTCTAGTAAATAAAAGTGTTCATTTATGAAAATAGGACCCAGATTTCAAGTAACAAAATTCCCCAGTAGATTATGACAACATTTTTTGCTCTTGAAATGTCATCACAGGCATGATTTTCAACTATGTGCTTTAGGCAGCTAATCCCTTTCCCCCTTTTTATTTCCTATATTCTTAAATCTTAATCCATCTGCAGTGAGATCTATCATGAAGAGACATAAACTGTGAAGCCTCTGTCCTGCAGCTTTTTGGCAGGCTGCACAGCTGTGTGTTTGCAGACTGGGTGTCTCTGTTTTGCAGCCAGCAGAGATTCTTATCATGGCAGTGATGTGGGCAGGCTGGGAAAATATGCCCCATCCTCCGCCTGCAGGTTAATGTAAACACCACCTCTGCTGCTCACCGTATATGTATATGTGTGGGATCTTCATTTCATAGGATGACACTTTAACCTTCCTCCTTCCCCTCCCTGCAGCTGATTACATCTCCCAGCGAGGAGAACAGAATGTATGCTCAGCAGAGGGATGAGTACCTGGAGTCTGTGTGTGAAATGGCCATCAGGAAAGTCTCCATCATCACCATCTTTGGCTCCTTGACCAACTCCACCATGAAAATCGATCACTACCAGCTCGGTGAGTGACTCTTCACATGCAGTGCTAGAATGTAATTTCACCTCTCTCATAGTAAGGTGGGAACACTCATGACTGTAACTGAAATAGCTGGTGCAGTATGACTGACAGCTCTCTCTCACACTCCAGTGTAAACCCTTCTACCTTCTACCTGGTTTGCCAAATGCATCCTTCTCTGCTCTGTCAGTGGTCTGTAAGGTTTTTGAGTTATGCCCGCACTCTCTCTGAATATTTGTTTATGAGAATCAAATGTGTCCTGTGATGTTTTTGCAGATTTTAATGTTGCAGTGAAGAGATCTTCTGTCCTCTCTCAAATCTGTAACAGTCACAAATCCAAAACCCGAACTCTATCGTTACATGAATGGATATTTGGTTGAGGGCACACACAGCAGGTTTTATGCAGGACAGATTTTCTTTGTCTATTTTCTTATCTTTAACCTTAAAAACTTACATATATAAGAAGATTCACCTGCACATAGATACAGCCTGAGTTTATTCTTGGTTCTTGCACATAAAGAGAGTTTAGGAGGACTGAGTTTATTGCAACATGTGTTCATGCATAAAAATAATTTATTTTGTGTCTTGCTGCACAATGATAAATGAAAACAAAAAAGAAAGCAAGATAATGGCAGGACTGCAACAATAAAGAAACCTAAAATAAAATAGAAGATGTCAAAATACTTAAAAAATGATGTAAAGAGTCGGGTCATAAATCAAACACTGAAGATTTTGGCTTTCAGCAACAATGCAAATCCAGACCGTGATCCAGAGCTCTTTGGGGTAAAGATATGCAACTTCAGCCTTGTCTCCAATAACCGATCTAATCTGTCTGAGTCGGTGCATTTATGACACTGACATTTTTATTTAGTCTGAAACTTGTTATTTAAATCTGCTATAAGTTACGCAGAACCTTTGTCAGTCTCTCCTGCCACGTCTGCCGTCCTGTCCTCGTTTTACCTTAATCACATGATGTAGAACGAGATGATTTCTGTAGCTCCAAGTTGAACTTTTCAGAAAGCACGCAGACTCTGCCAAAAACCGCAGCATTGTGTACCACTCATTGTGTGAGCAGGTGATTTAGACAGAGCTGACTTCACATTCCTGTGATCTTGGGTTCTGCTGCGCTCTGATGTTAATGAGCATGTTCTCCTCTGAAGGGTTATACTTTCATTGTATTTTTATACTCTTATGAGAGGGTGTCTGTGTGATCATACAATATGTAAGATGAGTTCAGCAGGTGTTCAGATTAAAAGGGTCTGTATCATATCTGCATCAGGGGATGAGGGGGAACCTCTGACCACTGCCAGAATACCTTCCTTTAGTGTCGTCCTAAGGGGAGCTGGATACACTTACAGGGGGAATACCTGTATTTTTCAAAGTCTCACAATAGGCAAAACACAAGTGTCCCGCCTCCCCATTTCCCTGCTGGCCTGCACTCACACTGCTCCAGGACTAACCGGGCCTCAGCACAGTCGGTTGTCAAAATAAAACCCATGCATGGCTTTACATGATCATGAAGCATGCTTAAGTTAACGTTAATTATCTCACCGATATGCGCTGATATTACTAGATTTATTCTCCAGTCAAAAAGCATTTCAATTTCAGTTTCATTGTATTATACTAGCAGTTCTATGTCACCAGCAGAGAGCGCTATATGGATTACAACAAACATCATCCCCCTCCAGAGTGTCAAGCGGTGATGCACGTACATGCACAGTTACTTTCCAGTTGAGTGACCATCTTGTCTTTGTTATAAATCTTTTCTACAAGTGTTTGATAACTGCATTTGAGGGGTCAACCAATAAATGTGTATATCTATCTCTACAGATCAAAGATCGATCTAAGAAAGATATTGGTTGATTGATCGGTATTTGTATTGGCCCCAACAAATCACATGGGCCCTAATTGTTAAAGGTTTATTTTTGTGTTTTTTAAGCCTTTATTTAGAGATAGGACAGTGGATAGAGTCAGAAATGGGGAGAGAGAGAGTGGGGAATGACATGCAGGAAAGCAGCCACGAGTTGGATTTGAATCCAGGCCGCCTGCTTGGAGGACATCGGCCTCTGTACATGGGGTTGGCGCACTAACCACTAGGCTACAGGCGCCCCGGGCCCTAATTTTTAGTGGACACACTTTCATCAGATTAATAATTATGTTGAAGCCATCACAGGTTGTTGTGTGGCCGTGAGCAACCCTGAAATAATTTCCACCTCTTGGTTGGTATGCAGGAATAGAACCCCAGATAATTCCCCTTAAAGTCATCAGACCTGCACACATGTAAAGTGATAACTACATCTTTTAAAAGTCTTCCTTTTTATTAAACTGTAAACAGACGCTTGTATAAAAAGAAAACAAAAAGCAGACTTTGTGTGAGCTCGTGTCCTTGTCGCTCACAGTCAGAGACACTTTATAGCCGTCTTTAAGTCAGGACTTGTGTGAGTGCGTGTGAACATCAGGACATTCAAACCCACTTTAAAAACCTTTATGAGTCTGTCGCTCTGCACGCCGACGGTGAGGTTTATCCTGATGGAATGCTGGAAAAAGTAGCAAAGGTCGACATCACCCGCCCACACCCACACCCACCCGCGCCTGGACTCGGTTACACTTTTGTTCCACTCACGGTCCAGAGGGTCTGTGTGTGTGTGTGTGTGTGTGTGTGTGTGTGTGTGTGTGTGTGTGTGTGTGTGTGTGTGTGTGTGTGTGTGTGTGTGTGTGTGTGTGTGTGTGTGTGTGTGTGTGTGTGTGTGTGTGTGTGTGTGTGTGTGTGTGTGTGTGTGTGTGTGTGTGTGTGTGTGTGTGTGTGTGTGTGGGTGTGGGTGTGTGTGTGTGTGTGCTGTATACAAACAAGCAGCTCTTTCAGGGAGGCCCCGCCCTCACTTCAAGCTGAACTCATAGTGTTTTTTGGCGAGCGGCGTGTAGGTGGAACATATTTTGGGTTTTGTGTGTTGTATATTTCCGTCTGCTGTCTCCAACATGTGCTGGGGGTTTTCCTGGTTTGCTCACACGCATTACACAGCACAGAGCGGGTGAACCATCCACCAAAATACACGGCTCTGTGGCCTGTGAGTCGTGCACACATGAATGGAGGTCGCTGTGATTAGAGGCTTTTCACGCTGGCCTGCAGAAACCCCAGCTGCAGTCATTTTCAGTAAAAGTGAGGTCGTCCAACCCTGCTGGTTCTGGAGACCAAACATCAGCTCTTCTTTTGATCTGTGTGTTTTTTATTCTTCTCTTCACCGTCATGTCAGACACATTTTCCAAAGCAACATTATGTTGAGCTGAACAATGTAGAAAACATCCAGTTCCTCATGTATCTGAGCCAAGCACTCTCATTGGGTAATGTGTTTATGGTTGATTGAATGGGAAAGCTTATAGGCCTAATCTCTGTTGTGAATCATTTCACATCAAGAGGTCTGACAGAGCTGAGCTGAAGTTTTTTTAAATTCAACCCTTGTATAGACTTAAAGGTAGAGTCAGCAGCGTTTTCCTAAATAATAAAATATAGACTTATACAAAAGCAATGCTGCTCAATCATCCCTTCTGGGCCTCCATACATATGTGGTAGTGACTGTGTCTGCAGAGCCCCTGTCCTCTGATTGGATTTCATGTTGTTGTTTGTTTTGGTTGACTCGGGACGTTTCTAGGCAGGGAGCTGGTGTGTTTTCCTGCAGCCAATGAAAGCATGCAGGTGACTTTAGGGATGGATACAATTCAGTGATTTTTATTTTTATTAAAGATTTATTTTTGGGCTTTTTGTGCCTTTACTGGAGAGACAGGACAGTGGACAGAGCTGGAAATCAGGGAGAAAGAGTAGGGAATGACATGTGGGAAAGGAGCCACAGGCCGGAATCGAACCCGGACCGCCCGCCCGGAAGACCACAGCCTCCATACATGGGGTGCGCACTAACCACCACGCCACCAGCCGCGGATTTGGAGTTGGTATGCTTTCTGTCTGCAGCCTGCACCAGCTTGCAGTGTACGAGCAGTAAAAGTACCGTCTACGTCCTGCAGTGGGTGTGCGCTTCTGGTAGCGATGAGACCGACAGCAGTGAGAAAATGGTTTTCTCGTATCATAACAATGGACTTCCGCCGCCTGCTGGCATGGAGCGGTATTTCCTCTCACGCATCTGCAGATCGTACGTGGTGGTTGGCCATCGGCTGTAGTCTTTGCGGTGTGTTCTGGTGCAACTTTTTTGTCCAAGATAAAAGGCGACGCCACAGTCCTTTGCCGTCTGCTTGGTGCATCAGGGACTTTCATCGTCAGCCTTTTCCTCCAAAGAACATTTAATGCTTGTTTTCCTTTGGTGATTAAATAGTGTCCGACATCAAATATAAACCGTCTCAGTTTCTCTTATCACTATTTCTCGTCCTCTCCAGAAAACGACAAGCCGATGAAGGGTCTTCGTCAGGAGGATCTGGTGAACCAGGACCTGATCACAGAGCTGAGGAAAGAGTTCAGTATGGTCTACGAGGACTTCTACATGGTCCTCACCGACACCGACATGAGGGTGAAGGTAAGGACTCACTCTCAGACTGCGACCCAATGTTAGGTGCTTGTTCCAGATTATTTTTGTCTGTTATGTTCCCTACGTATCCCAATATGCTGGGGCGGCTGTGGCTCAGTGGTGAAGCTCAGTGTCCCTCAACCAAAAGGTAGAGGGTTCAATCCCCATGTCCTGCATACAAACCAACTTCCCTTAAAATAAATGTCTTTCTGCAAGAATCTGCAGGGCAAAAATGTATGCATGCTCACAGATAAACATTCAGGGATTTTAAAAGCCTTGACATAATTTGTGACTTCCTGCATGATTCTTTCATGGACTCGTTGGGCTCAGGCGAACCTGTCCTCTTAACAGCCTCTGTACATAGGGCGTGCAAACTAACCACTAGGCCTCTGGTGCCCAGAGCTTTTCCTTTTTAATGTTTCACTCATTAACTCCCCAAATGAATCCCTTTTTTTTTCAAAGCTATTTGTGGCACTGCTGTCAGTCAGTATGTCTCCACTTTAATCTCCTCTCTCTCTTTAAAGGGGGGCTAACCTTTTCTTGTACTGCAAACATGCCGCCTTCACTAAGACACTGTTTTAATTCACCCAACATGACATTTACCCACCACCTGTATGTGTGTGTGTATGTGTGTGTGTTTGTGAGAGTACATGCCAGGGTAAATCACCCGGCTGTTTTTGGAGAGGTCCATCAAAGAGACCAGTGTTCACTCTGTGCTGACTGTGTGTGTGTGTGTGTGTGTGTGTGTGTGTGTGTGTGTGTGTGTGTGTGTGTGTGTGTGTGTGTGTGTGTGTGTGTGTGTGTGTGTGTGTGTGTGTGTGTGTGTGTGTGTGTGTGTGTGTGTGTGTGTGTGTGTGTGTGTGTGTGTGTGTGTGTGTGTGTGTGTGTGTGTGTGTGTGTGTGTGTGTGTGTGTGTGTGTGTGTGTGTGTAGAGGAGAAGGTGTGAAGAGTGAAAATGAGCTGAGCAGCCGATTCAGTAGACCCTGAGAAGGTGTGTGTGTGTCTGTGGTTCATCTCCCTACATGTGTTAGATATTCACGCTGAGATTTTCCAGCGTTTTGTAAATTAAAGTGAATTCTGTGTCATGTTAAACCGGTATGTCTTGTGCTGCTTCCCAGAAACTATTAGAAGGAATTCCTGTGATGTGGTCGAGTCTGCACCACATCGACTATCACATTTCAAACTTTGCTTCATCACTTCATTGGAAACAGTTTCTTCATTGTCTCTTGTATTTTCGTGACCTTGAGTCCCCTCCAGAACATTAGTTCTCACAGACATATCGGGGTATTAATCCTGTGGCTTAACAGAGAATTCATGTTTTTATTTATGTTGGGTTTTTTTTCAGCAATCCTACGAGGTTCCCATCGCCATGAAGGCCGTGTTCGACTACATCGACACCTTCTCGTCCCGCATCCGAGAGATGGAGCAGCAGAAGAGGGACGGGGTCGCCTGTAAGAAAGAGGACAAGCCCAGGTCCCTGGAGAACTTCCTCTCCAGGTAAAAGTTGTTTATATAGTTTAATATACACACAATATGTTTTATCAACTGCCTCCTTAAAGTCAAGGCTTTCTAGAACATCTTACTCGACTTCCATTTTGTCAGTCAAATCTCCGCACTTTTCTTTTAGGCACAGAAAGCGATGCAGGAGCATCAGCTTTGGGTTGTAAAATTTACAAACATGGTCTTAAAATGAGCTCCAGTGTGTCTAAAAGTTACGAGGTGTTTACCAGGAGACACATTTCTGCAGAGACTCCAGAGAAGTACTTTTACATGCGCAGTCAAGCGGAGCTGCAGTTATAGCTCATTCAGGTCACACACTAACCCCAACCAGCTCTGGGGAGAATCCATTTATTGACAGAAGTACATATGTCTTACTCTGCTACAGTAGTTGGGGATACGCCCCCTTTAAGCTACTTAAAGGAGCAATATGTCAAGCTGACACCTAGTGTTTAAAATGGGTACTGCAGTCTGAATTCTTAACATTGTAGAGAGCTGTCTACCCCCCGCCCCCTCCTCTCTAGAGTCGATGCTCACGCAGGTTGCCATGTGGTGGACACTGAAGCTTCAGTGTTTAGCCAGCTCTGCATCGGTCTCTGCGTTCTAACCTCTCTCCATTTTTTTAAAAGCATCTCCAATACAATATTTTTGAATCAAATTTGTATCTGAAGAGATTTTTTTGAGCAGCTTGTTGTCAGAATATTTGGTTGGTCTCATCAAGCTGTTTCTGCTTCCATGAAACATCTGTCGCTTTGCTCAATAATCTGCATTTTATCGCCTTTTTGAGCAGCATTCAGGAGTCTGCAGCAGCCTGTTTGTGTGGCTTCCTCAGATGGTAGAAATTTAATCGACCCCCGCTGCACCTCAGGGCTGAATCACTGCAATCACACGTTTCTGTGAGATGGCTAAAGCAAGAAAAAGGCTGTCTTTTGTTATCATGGGAACCACCAGCTCCAGTTCAGTGGCAGGTTTTTGACCATAATTCGTGGTTGTCACCCTCTGGCAGTAACAGTACAGGAAAATGTAGCAGCACAAACAGCTTGTCCTTGCACAGAGCTTTTGCTGCTGCACTCACGTATCACTTAAATCCAGGCTGAAGTTTTCTGTGATTGCAGGTTCCGATGGAGACGTCGCCTCTTCATCATCTCCGCCCCCAACGACGAGGAGTGGGCCTATCAGCAGCAGCTCTACTCCCTCTCCAGCCAGGCCTGCAACCTCGGTGAGCCACTCTGAATAACATTACATCTGGACTTCTGAATGGTGGTCATGATGACCATTCAGAAGTCCAGCCCGAGGTACTGAAGAAGGGTGAAGTCCGAGTGAAAAGTTTTCATTTACATATACAAATCCTCCTGGAAGTTTTTCAGGAGTTTTCTGCGAGTTTGAAAGCCCACTGACCGTGTGAATTTAGTCATAAAGTATTTTTTGGTGCCATTTTTGATTTCAGTGTGCCCTTCATCAGTGTGGTCACTGCTTTGGAGGACTCTCTCTCTCTCTCTGTGTGTGTGTGTGTATGTGTGTGTGTGTGTGCTCTCAGCTCGAGCAGCTCTGAACGCTAACTGCTCTTTTTGTGCGCCAAACTATTTCCTGTTGCTGAAGCCAGAAACAAACAAACAGGACAGAGAGTTCACTTCCCAAGCATGCCAACGGGGAAGAGAAAATGTCAAAATCTTAAATGTAGTCACTGCAGCATGAATCACCTTTTGTTAGTTCAGATTGGTAGAATAATATTAATGCTGCATGATTTACAAAGTGTTACAATTCACCTAGCAGACAATTTTATCCAAAGCGACGTACATCAGAGAGTAAGTACAACACTAATCCATTCATACACCGCCACTAAAGCAGCGGGAGCAATTCGGGGTTAAGTGTCTTGCCCAAGGACACATCGGACATGTTGCTCAGCTGGGGATCGAACCCTCGACTTTTCAGTTGAAGAGCGATGACTCTACCAACTGAGCCACAGCCGCCCCTTTTATTATTTATTTATTGATTTATTATTTCATCTGAATAGACACAAAATCTGAGGGACTTCATCTGCCCAAAATGTAAACCCTCATCTGATTTTATATCAACATCGATATGCTGTCTTTCAGTGTGATATATTGCTGGTTCTAAATGTCTAAAAAGGCACAACTAGCTTCTAAATTGCTCCAGATACTTTAGCGTGCAGCTGCCTAACAGGCTGTAAAGGCTGTTAACTTCACATTAAAATAAGCCTAACCCCAGCGTGTCCTCTAATATTGCCGATATTTTGGTTTAGTCGGTTTCTCCTCCTTGTGACGCCATCATGCAACTGCATGGACTACTCTGTAAATGAAATGGTAATTGCAGAGAAATGGCGAGAAAATTGGAGCATGTCAAGGACATTGTTGTTGGCGTAACAGTGTCTTTTGCTTTTTTATGTGAATGAAGATGTTTTTGAGAACTTATCGTGTGTGGATGGGATTTTTTTTTTTTTTTTTTGGAGGTGTTTTCGGCCTTTTTTGGAGAGATAGGACAGTGGATAGAGTTTGAAATCAGGGAAAGAGATAATGGGGAATGACTTGTGGGAAAGGAGCCACAGGTCGGATTTGAACCCGGGCCACCCGCTTGAAGGACTATAGCCTCCATGCATGGGGCACTCTAACCCTAACCCTAACCCTCCAGCGGCCTAATGGGATTATTTTTGTATTATATTATTATTATTGTGTTCTCTTCGCCCAGGTCCCTAGTGTGAGACTTTGACTCCTAAATGTTTTTTGGTTTTTTTTAAAGCCTTGATTAAAAAAAAAAACTGAACTATCCTTTAATTTCACTCCGGAATGTTTCCTCTTACAGCCTGCCAAAGTATTAGACTACTTTACAATTTATAAATCACATCAAGAAGTGGATTCAATTCAGTCTGTTTGTTTGCTGGGCAAAGAGACTGTGTGTGTGTGTGTGTGTGTGTGTGTGTGTGTGTGTGTGTGTGTGTGTGTGTGTGTGTGTGTGTGTGTGTGTGTGTGTGTGTGTGTGTGTGTGTGTGTGTGTGTGTGTGTGTGTGTGTGTGTGTGTGTGTGTGTGTGTGTGTGCAGAAGGATCCCAGATGACAGAGCTGGCAAAGAGCTGCTCTGTTCTGTCTGCAGCTAATGAGCTCCTTCCCTCCTTGACGACGGCCCTTTCAGCGAGCCTGTTTCTCAACTTTTCCACAGTTACTTAAATGTTATTGCTGTATATCTGAAACAAAGAGGCATTAATCTAAACTTTACAAATCTCAACAACCCCGATGTGTCTTGACAGATTTATGTGAGATAAATGTGAAATTTAGAGCCCTTGGTGAACTCGCACTCCTCGGCTAAACCAAATAAATCCCCTCATGTGGAGTTCCTGCTTTGTTTATAGGAAATTAAAGATTTCTGACATTTCTCTCTGGCTCTTACATCTTTCCACAAGCACTCTTTCATACATTTTTTTTGCAAGAGTCAAAGTCATAAATCTGACAAAAACATTTCCCAACGATTCTGATGGTAAAAGTTTACGATTGCTCAATCAACAAGATTCAAGAACTTCTTCTGATGCAATCTTGTTCAAGTGTTAAAAATGTCAGAATTTTTGGCTTATGCTACTGCAGGGGCTTTCAGATAGGATGAAGTGTGCGCTGCGCTCGCCGCGGGGTAGGATGCAGAGCAGGTGGGGGTCGCTGCGTGCAAATCAACAGCGTAAGTTGCTAGGTGACCGAAACGATAGTTGGGAAAGTAGCTCCTGCCACAGCACACTGTATCCGTCCACTCTTCAATAAAAAGCTCTAAAGCTCTGACCTTCCATCTGCTCAGGACGAGGAGACGAGCGGCAAAAAAAAGGAAGAGGGTGTGTGTTCATGAAATCCTCAGGGCACGACAGGATGTGGAGTTTAGGCCCGTCCAGGAGCTGCAGCTCTAAAACGACCACTCCACAATCATGACACACATTTCTGCTGCTTTTTTAAACACACCTGGTACGCACAAACCGTTCAAAATGTTACCAACCAAGAGCTCTCTTGCTGTTGTCCCCGGTAAGAAACCCCAAAAGAAATTCTGGTTCCCCGTTGCTCCAACATTAATGTACAAAGAAAAGACACAAAACTATAAGGAAAATGCATGCCAAGAGAACAACATAAAAGCTGTATAATTTTAAGTGGAGTATTAATTTTAAGTATTAAGTGGAGAAGGTTTCATTTTAAAAAATGTGCCTGAAAATCGAATGAATCAAGGTATAAAAGGTTAAGTAACAGAGTAACTTTAGCCGCCAGTTTGGTCTTTGGAGCGTCGCAATTGTGGATTTTGACCATATTTGGATGCCAAGGTGGATGTAGATTTTTTACGTTGCTATTTTGGTTTTCCCTGTTGCTGTTAAGGTGGTCTGGTGATCCCAGGTTTGCTTATAAAAAGCAGTAAGAATAGTGACATCAGTATTTATCCACACTGTTTTGCCACATGAGTCAGGGGGCTGGAGAAGGAAAGCTCGTCTTGCTTATCAGCCGGTCCAGACCAGGTCTGTGAGGACTTTCTTCCCCCCTGGTTTGTTGGTCTTGGCTGCGTTTGTACTGTTGCCTTGCCACACAGACAAAGACCTGTCCTGTTGAGTGGGCTGAAGACCTCAGAGGTCTGATCCTGGTAGTCAGCACTTGGCTCTCTCTTAAGGAGGGTGTCCTCTTGTGGGCTCTCTTGCCTCAAAGGAGACGGGTTGTTTTTGGCTGGACTCTCCAGACCACTACGATCTCCTCCCTTTTACATATAAAAAAACAAAAACAAGCCCGGGATGGTTCCAATAAAAATCAGCCAGGATGGGCAGCAGGACGGTGCTGAATAAAAGAACAGTTGGTCTGCACGATGTATTTCAAATCTGTCTCTCTTTGTAAGATATCTGCTTCTCCCTGATGTCGTTGTTGTTTCCATGGTTACAGGTCTGAGGCACATCGCCATTCTGAAGCTGGCCGGCACAGAGTTACTGGATATGGGTGGAGTCCTGGAACTGTATCCTATCAATGGTGAGAAGCTTTTCCTCTGTCGAACGTCGAATACACACATGCTACATATATATAAATGAACGCCCTTAAAATCATGTTTTTAGTGAACGCCAAGACCACAAACACGAAGGGCATTTATCGTGCACGCTTCATTTAAGTAGAAATATCTTCTACATGTTGAATCGGCCGAAAAAAAAAAAAAGGCAGACGGGGGTCGACGGGTAGCGATGGAGCTGGACACACCGCAAAAACTAGAGCGATGATCTCCTTGGTGTTTCAGGGCCTTAACAGGCAAATCCTCAACACTGTACACCCTTACAGCTGCACCAACACTCAGGCTGCCCTTAAACTCAAAAAGCAAATGTGTTGTATTTTTTTTCACTTCACATAACCTGCAAGATGTTGCTCAAGGGATCTCCTAATCAAATGTGGCATTAAACTTCCTGGGAATAAGGAAAAAAATGACTCCAGCTTTAGCAGTAAAAACTGGAGCTGTAACCAGGGGACTGAACTTGTTGACATCTCTGCTTTTGGCATTAAAAGGCTCAGCATGTGGAGATGAAAAATGTCAAGCAAACAATTCTGTTCACTTGGGGCTGCCCTAAATACTTTCCTATAATTCCTATAATAATTCCTGACCTGGATATCTGCTCCATCCATTCAGGGAGCGCTACTGTGGAGCGTGAGGGACTGTCGGGCATGCTGGTGAAGGACATGAGGAACTACTTCCAGATCAGCCCGGAGTACTTCTCCATGCTGCTGGTGGGGAAAGACGGCAACGTGAAGTCCTGGTACCCGTCGCCCATGTGGTCCATGGCGATCATCTACGACCTGGTGGACTCGATGCAGCTGCGGCGACAGGAGATGGCCATCCAGCAGTCACTGGGTATGCGCTGCCCTGAGGACGAGTACGGCGGCTACGGCTACCATCAGCACGGATACGAACACGGTTATCAGGACGGATACCACCAAGGCTACGGCTACTAACTCCCCAGCGTGCATCGCAGCTTGTGTGTGGTGTCTTAACTTCTTTTAAATCTTTCCAGTTGGCTCGGACAAATTGAGGTCCTTGAATGTTTTGTAGCACTTAATGAAAGCCTCCGAACGGTTGCTTTCACCTTTACAGCTCTTTCATTTCAGTTTATATCGCTGCGAGTGAAGACACTTTGTCAAGAGGCTTTAATCAGAGAACTGTTAGTGTAGGATTGTGTAGATGAGCCTGGAGGTTCAGGGATTTATTGTCCAAAGTTTGTAATTTAGATTTTCTAGTTTGGTCATTTCCTACAGAGGGTATTTCTGCCACCAAGTTAAAACCAATGGGATCATTATCAAGTGAGAACAGGATATTTTGATGCAATTATGACATACAAACTTAAGGTAGAGTCAGTAGCATTTTTTTTTACCTTACCGTCACTGCAGGACGGAGTGTGTACGTTTACAGCTTGTACCTACACTGCAAGCTACCGCATGCTAGCACAAGCTAACCGCCGGTGTTTGGCATCTACCTGTCCAACAGGAAGCAGGCCAGCTCCACATCTGTGGGTGAAAACCAACACAAGGTTCACCCTCGTTTTGGTTGGAACGAGCTCTGTCCACTTGGTGTTACAGTTGACAATAATTACCTATATTTTGTTTTCTGTGCTGTTAAATGTCCGTTATATTCTCGTCAAATCGCTAAATTGTTCCACTCCGAAACTTACCTGCTGCGCTGTCATTGGCTAGAGGAAACACACCAGCTCCCTGCCTGGAAACGTCCGGAGTCAACCAAAACATGAAAATCAGCCACCATCACAGATGTATGGAGGCCCAGAAGGGACGATGGAGCAGCTTTACTTTAGGAGAAGTCTATATTTGATTATTTTAGGAAAAAGCTACTGACTCCATCTTTAAATGAACAGTACCTTTTTGTATGAGAAACATTTCATGTTATACTTAAAAGATTTTATGATGTTTTACAATGATGTGTTATGTGATTTTATTCATGTCCTAACAAGATAAATAGTTCTAATCAGTGAATCGACGTCTTATTTATGAAGCAGCAAACATAACTGACGTTTTCTCAAAAGCTGCACCAAAAGAGCCGGCTGAACGGGGACGCACTGATGCATCGCTTGAACATGAGTATCACCTGATCACGGCCACATCTGCCCATCAGCAAATAATGTGACATGCACCACTGTCACTTTCCGGTGTGTGTTTGTTGTGCTGCATTGAATGCCACCAGCCTGGAACACCTACCTGCTGATTCAGAGGAGAGGTCTTTTTTTAATGGGCACAAGTCACCTGTTGGCAGTGTGGGCGTCTGACAGCGTCTCTGAGGAAGATCACCGACATGTTTCTGTGACATTTCAAGCGGAGGGACTGCTAACAACAATTTAAATTAATCAAATCTTAAAGCTCAGGGCGCCAGTGGCCTAGTGGTTAGTGCATGCGCCCCATGTACGGAGGCTATGTACGCCCTCCAAGCAGGTGACCCAGGTTCAACATGTGGCTCCTTTCCTGCAATGATATTCCCCACTCTCTCTCTGTCCCTGATTTCCGACTCTATCTACCGAACCTGACATGTCCTATCTCTAAAATAAAATCATAAAAAGCCTAAAAATAAACCTTTAAGAAAAAACAGACACAAAAAATTAGGAAAAAGAACTGGGGGAATAAACATTGGTTACACCTTAAATTAAGGTCACAATATTCACCATATACTAGCTGCTTATTAGCATGCTAACTAGTAGCATACCGGCTGCTTATCAGTCATTTTAAGCGCTTTTTAGCACCTTAATCTACATGACCATAATCTATAGATAATGTCATTAACTAAGAGTTTACTCTTCCTAATTACTGCTGATTGATAGTAAGAATAGGAAGTTGTTGAACATGAATCATGACCTTATAATGGCCAAACTAAGCAAAGAATTTTAAGATAATAAATAATCCGCTTAATGACTCATAATTACCTGGTGGCCTAGTGGTTCGGGTTCGGTTTTGGGTTCGATTCCCAGTCAGGGAACAGCTGATTAGCATGCTAATAAGCAGCTTGTGTAAGCGGTTGTGTTTTTCTGCTGGACTATGGAGGGTGTGTGTCTGTCTCGGATGTTTATGATATTTATTATCATACCAATTAAATACATTTTTAGCACAAGTGATCGTATAGTGGAATTTTACATTGTCTTTGATGACCAAATAAGAGCATTTTCAATTTTTATCTGTATATAAACATACCAAAATCATTTTATCACCTAACCATCAATGAATTGCATTTTATAGCTTTTTACAACTAACACAAACAACATGAATTTACAGTTCACTTTTTATGTAAAACTAATTTAACCGTGCCTACCTGGTGTATAATACAAAAGCACACAATCAGCGTTGATATGCAACTGCAAGGACTCACATCTGTATAACACAAAAACACGCACACAAGAGCATTAACCTTCAGCTCAGGAGAGATTCCTTTGCTGAGGTATGTACGGTGGCCATCTAGGAGCCCTATTGTTGCACTATTAGACCACCAGGCGGCAACAAAGTAACATAAATATGACAGACACATCAATTTTGTAGAAATTCATAAGAGGTTCATTCTAACTCTGTTACACTAGTTTATGGTGAATATCCATCCATCCATCCATCCATTTTCTTTACCGCTTTTTCCCGTTCGGGGTCGCGTTGGGCTGGAGCCGATCCCAGCTGTCATGGGGCGAGAGGCGGGGGTTACACCCTGGAGTGTCTCGTCTAAACCAAACTGTTACATCATTAAACAAAATCATGTTCTGACTTTACTGTTATAGGATATGTTTGTATGTCCTAATGATGTGAAAATGTCTTGTAGTAACATCTAATTTTATAACAACACCTCTGCATGTGGTGATGTGATTGTGAACCGTTTCTTTTTCAGGTGTGGCAGCGATACACTTTTTTTTAACTTCCCTTCAAGGTCGAAAAACATGTTTGTATTTATTTGACATCTGTTGCATCTGCAGGTTTTTATCTCTCCATTTTTGTAAAGTTTCTGTTGCTATCCATTGTTCTTATTTATACTCTGTTGTGCTTTATGATAAATAAACCTGTTTACTACCACTCTTGGGTTGCTTCCGGTGCAGAACTTATAAGAGATATAAGATACATTATTAAGAATCAAAGTCAAAGTAACTGCAGTGTAAAAAATCTGTGAAGCTACATCTCCTCCTAGTGGTCCAATGAGATGTTAGGGGAAATCCTCTGCTGGTTGAACACAGCTCCACTGTGTAAGAAGTGTTGTAGTCAAAACCAGACTAACCGAGACCAAAACATACCCGAGATCAGAGTGCTCGGAGACCAAGAAGACCAAGGCAGCGCGAGACCATTGCAAGACAATAAGACATTTAGGGTTTGAGACCGAGTCAAGACCAAGACATTTAGGGAAGCTTTCAATTCCGAGACAAGACCTTCAAAAAGCGGACTTGAGACCAAGATCGATTTGAAGTACTACAACACTAGTATGAAGTTACACATGTTAATTTGTCATAATAAAATATACAAACAAGGCTTTGAATAACATCAAGACAAATTAAAAAGCAGTTTTTATTTGCAGTTTATTTGCAGAATCTCAAGCAGTCAAAGGTCGGACTTTATGGCACATACAGGAATTTTCATAGAATAAGACTTACGGGAACTTCACAGTTTGAAAACATCAAACAGGAATGTGTAAAGCAGACGCACTAACTTCACTCTGTGCTCTTGGTTGTTGTACGTGTTCACGGTTTGAGCTGCAGAATAGAAAGCCCTCTAGTCTCTGAGTGTGTAAACATATAATTTACAGCCACCACGGCCATGTCTGGAAGCTTCAGTTTGTGCTTTTCTGTGATGCTAAAATGTTTCCCTCATGGTTTCAGTATAGACCGAATATTGCATTTACACTGCACACATATTGTTATACAATCATACGACTGTCGACGTGAGGATGCTGCTCGTACAACCACCTGCAAGCAGCCAAATACCTGCACACACGGCAGGAATCATCAAACTAAAATCAATAAAAGAATCTGCCTCATGATCCCAAACAGCAAATACAGTGTTCCTTCCACTTAATTAGGGAGTATTTTTAAACCATGGCCCTATTAAACATGGTTTGGGGTCTAACCGACTTTTAGGATCAGGGTCTGGAACTGCTCCAGTCGGTTGACTTAGATGGCGGCTGCAGAACAGGCTATAATGGCAGCAATGGTCAGTCTTTCCACTCAAAGTTCCTGTTTTATATTCACTGACTGACTCAGATTGTTATTCTAAGTGTCTGACAGCGTTACAGAAAGGATCCCTGCAGCGATCCCTTTTTGTTACAAAGGGAAGATGATATTTTAACCTTGAACAGCTGTTACATCACTCTCAAAAAAAAACAAAAAAACACCCAAAATATGTAAACATAGGGCCGAGGTTAAAAAGTACAGGTGTTCCCCTTTAATTAAAGCACTTATACAAAGACAGGCACATTTCAAAATATACACAACAGCCTTAATACTCACAAGAGTTCATCACACACTTGATCCACAGGATTCACTGTTTCCCTGCTGACAGTCGGTCAACGCTCGGACACCAAACCCCTGCACGCCCTCTGCGTTCAGGAGCGTCAGTCCACAGAGCAGCTTCATGACAATCCTCTGTCCCGAATGTGAGCGCTAACTCAGCACTACAAAGACTCCTCGTCTGACTCACTGTCTGTGTTCGTCTTGGTCAGCAGCTCCAGCTCCTCGCCGTCCTGCAACACAATAAAACATCGAGAAGAGATCAATTAAGAATCAGAAAAGCAAGCAGCTGTGATATCAGTCTATTCTTCTTCTACAGCAACAAAGATCTTTAGAGACATATGCAGAGTTTTGTCCTGCCTACCCGAGGTCACTTCAACTTGTGACTGCAGGATGTCTGCACAATCTGTCAATGAGGTTAGGCAAGTTTTTTTAAGTTATGTTCTTGCTCATATGTTTTCTATTTAAGATCTTATTAAACGGGATTATGCATAAAACAATCTTATGTAGCCATATCACGGTCACACACAGACACAATATGTTTTACACCCAAATTAATGCAACATTATGGTGCCCTGAACAATTGTGCAAAACAGAGACGTCTTCGCTTTCAGCTGTAAAACAAATTAAGTCCCCGTGTCCACCTGGCGTTTTTTCCGGGCAGTAAAGTGCTGGCTGTGCGCTCAGGAGTATCTGCATGAAGCGTTTGTGCTCTGAGAAGAAAAGCGCCGACAACAGGCGCTGCATGACCGACACTGCTCCGTTACTTTTTACTGCATGTTTTTTTAATTTGAGATCGTTTATTTCCCGATCCGACGCAAGCTGTAGGAGGCTAAACTACGGGGAATATCTTACATTTGGAAAAGATCGTTGCTAATGTCAACAGCGCCTTTCTGAAAAGTTGAACACTTTTCAACTTGAGCGCTCGGAGCGGACTCACAAAGAAAAGACGCCGGGTGCTGCACTTTTTCTCCAGGCGTACGCTTTCTGCTGCAAAGGCCCTCTACTCATACTTAATAGGACGCCACTTGAGAAATGTTTGGAAGTCAAAGAAAAGAGAAAGTCGAGCCTGAGTGATGACAACCAGAATCAACAGGAGGATCTGATCTGATCAGGGGGAGGTTTTAGGGAGGTCAGAGGTCAGAAACATAAACGAGAGGCTATCTCTTGAGCATCACCAAAACCTTCAAGTCTTCTAATGCTAAACAAAAAAAGTCCCCTCAGAGTCCCGCAGAGTCCAGAACAGCGTCCTCATAAGGCCTCACTGACATCTGTTCTGTTTAAAAGCTTCCTCTTTCACAATCCAATAGACTTCATCGACTTAATGAAATCATGTGAGCTTAGTCTCCAGAGTGAGTCTGAATGCAGAGATTCTGTTTCCTCCTGCATGGAAGAAATCACATTATAGAGACACGAGGGCCAAGTTTTCCTAGAGTATGTGTGTGGGTGTGTGAGTGAAGGGAGGAGGGGGCTTTACATCGGGGTTAGCTGAGGAGAGGACCGTGACTACAGAAGGTCTGTGTGTGTGTGTGTGTGTGTGTGTGTGTGTGTGTGTGTGTGTGTGTGTGTGTGTGTGTGTGTGTGTGTGTGTGTGTGTGTGTGTGTGTGTGTGTGTGTGTGTGTGTGTGTGTGTGTGTGTGTGTGTGTGTGTGTGTGTGTGTGTGTGTGTGTGTGTGTGTGTGTGCAATCTGATCCGTACCCCTCTGGACCTCTCGAAAACCTCTCCGTTGACGACCCGCAGCTTCTCTTGCTGCAGGCTGTACTCCAGGTCTTTTGGCCGGCTGGCGTTGTAGATGAAGATGGCCAGCAGGACCATGGGAGCCTGGAGGAAGAAGTCCAGCGAGGGCCGGAAGTCGAACAGCAAGAGGGAGAGGGCGGTGACCAGGACGGTGGTGATCTGTCCTGTCAGGACGTGGAACATGTTGTCTCTGAATTTCAGGATGAAGGCCACAGATAAACCCAGGGCCGCTGCGGACAGACGAGGAGAGATGGCAAAAAAAAACATTTCTATAGGAGGCATCAGATCAGCAAAAAAAACCCAAATACGATCGGTTTAAAAGATGCAAACGAAACAGAAAATTGATCTTTCAGGTATGAGGGACTTAATTCTTATTGGCTCACCGGTGACCAGCACCAGACCCAGTGAGTAGACGTTGTGTCCGTGTAGGAGGCCACAGTGGACAGTGAGTCCGCGTGCTTCACTGCCGAACCCGAGGGTCATAGCGTTAAACACAACGCCGAAGGCATACCTGCAGAACCACAGAGCACAGGACCGGGGTTAGGATGAAGCGTTGTTTCCTCTACCTCATTGTCGTCATCACCAGACGCTCCTCACAGTTTACTGTTCTGGATGAAGATGCTCTCGGTGAGCTGGTCTCCTTCTTTCAGGATCTTCTCGTTGTAGATGTTGGCCATGGCGGAGACGAAGCACTGGAGGACGAGCAGGATGTGACCCACACCCAGGGAGCGAAGCTTCCCCACAACGCGGTCCCTCCAGGCCTGACCGGGCAGGGACGACACCCACGATCCGCTCGCACTGTGAAAACAAGCAACCAATCAGAACTTCGCACAACATGAAGGACTGAATCATTTCTGCATCCATCGCAGTGTCACATGACCTGCTGTTCCTCATCTGCTCCAGCAGCTGTGTGTAGAGCAGGCAGGAGTTCGACGGGGTGGAGAGCGGGTTAGAGTGGAGACCGGGCACGCCGATGGCATTTTGGCTGCCTCCCGATCCCGTCGTCAAGGAAACAATGGACAGGAAGAGGACGACTAAGGCCGCCCACTGAACCCAGGACAGACGCCGCCTGAAGGAAAAAGTGATGGACGAGATGTTTTTAGTTTAAGTCGTGTTAGTTTGTGTCAACTTTGATTCACCGTCGATGGAATAGGGCGCCAGTGGCCTAGTGGTAAGTTCACGTGCCCAATGTACAGAGGCTGTAGTCCTTGAAGGGGGTGGCACGGTTTAAATCCGACCTTTGGATCCTTTCTCATTCCTCTCTCTCTCTCTCCACCCCCCCTATCTCTCTCTCTCTTTTTCTCGCTCTCCCCCTCTCTCTCCCCCTCTCTCTCTCCCTCTCTCTCTCCCTCTCTCTCCCTCTCTCTCCCTCTCTCTCCCTCTCTCTCCCTCTCTCTCTCTACTGTCCTGTCCCTCAGATGTTTAGGAAACTATTGCTTTGAGTATTTGTTTCAGATTATCTTAACAAGTCAAACAAACACACACACTATCTCACTGTACAGAACACAGTGGTACGATCAGAGTTGTGCGATGAGTCACTTACTTGAGAACGATTCTGAAGAGAACAGCTGTGATCAGGATGACAAAGTTGGAGAACAACACTGCCATGACCTGGGAACGAGAGGAACCACAGCTGGGTTAGAGATAAAGAGCAGAACGATAACAGAACATGAGAAGAGCAGGGAGTCTTTAGTCGGGACGTTTAGTAAAAGTAGGTTTGATAGGAGAGGGCACAATCTACATTTGGATTTTGACTGAGACTTTTCACAGAGACTTAACAATCAGGTTCATATTCGAGGTGATCAGGTCAGCGATCGCTTTTAAATCCCTTCAACAGAATTTGGTATGGGTATTAAATCATTTGGATTTATGCAACAAAAGAAGCCCTACTGTAAAACTAAAACAAAACATTCACATCTCGTAATGATGACGAAATATGAAATATTGAGGCGTTCACTGACAGGCTGCAGGTAGGTCATCACATAGAAGACGATGAGGTTGTCGAGGAAGTAGAGGAACGCAGGGACGGACCACTTCAGAGAATTTAGGAACGATCGACTAGAGGACCAGCCGAGCTCTCTGCAGGATCGCCCCTCTGAAGAGAAACAGAGAATGAAACTAGTTCAACACACACACACAAGAACACACATGCTGAGATGTCAGCGACTTCTGTCTTTACCTCGGACTATGACCCTGAGTGACATCAGCAGGCAGAAGAGCAGTTTGAGCAGCTCAGCGAGCAGATTGACCGACGCAGGGAGGAAGTCATACTTGCTGTCTGCAGATCGACGACAAACCAAAAAAGACACGCTCAACAATTTTATAATTAGTGTCCTGATTTAAAGATCTTAGAACATCTCGTCATCTGCCTGAAATAAAGAAATAAATCCATAGTCACCAGCGTTTGCAGAGAATTTGAGCAGCAGGATACGACTGGTCCCCAGGGTGACGAAGCCCAGGCCGAGGGCCAGCGTGTAGGCCAAGGAGCGCGAGCACAGCCTGGGGGAGGGCGTGCAGTACGACATGGCTACGACTGGAAGTCGAAGCAGCCAAACCTGATTTGACACAAAAACAGAGTTAGGATCAGACTTTGTGCTCAGTATACAGGTCATCATGAGATTACTTTACAGAATCTGTAACACAAAGGGAAATGGATAAACCGGTTTGCCTCAGTACAGAAACATTACAGCACATGAAATGCAAGTTATTTATTTTCTACTGTTTTAGAGAAGTTAATTTCCACAATAACCACAAAAGAGTTCATCAGATATGAACTCTTTCATCAGGAAACGTATCCAAGCTTTAATAGTTGAGCATATTTAAAGTAGAGACCAAGTCAGTGAACTATGAGGGCAAAAAAACAAAATAATCGTTCATGAATCGTAATCGAGGTCAAATGTTCAATTAATCGTGATGTTGATTTAAGGTCATATTGCCCAGCCCTAGCTTCACCCTGACCCGGATGACTGAGGACCTGCACAGACACCGTCGAGGGCAGAAACAGGTCAAATAAATGACAAGAACATCTATTTGAAAACACAGTTTGTAGTTGTTGACTGGACATGTTTTTAATCATGGGTGAAAATATCACAGCTACAAAAGTCCTAGACCCTTTAATATTAGGTCATTCCTTGTTTTCAGGAAGTCTTTTACTAAATGCAAGAATATCCCATGAAACAAGAAAAACATTAGACTTCTGCAAAACTTCACAGAGTGTAAAAACATTTTCTGCAGGAATTTAATGTTTTTCTTTTGCAGCGGGTGAAATGTTTTTTTAATGCTTCATTGTTACGTCTTTATGTATTTGCATTTCATGAAATATTTTTTGCATGTTGTAAAATGTTTTCTGGCAGTCCTGAAACAGTTGTGCAGTTGACCTTCCGGGCCACCGTACAAACAAGTGTCCAAGCTAAATTGGACGACAGTGAGTGAAAAAGGCGAAGTTTTCGTGCTTTTGTTTTGTTTATAAAAATGTGATTATTTTCCAACTTTTAAATTAATTACCTTTTTAGTTGGACTGTCGGTCGAACAAAAAATGACTTAACAAGACGAACGAATCTGTTTCTTACTAATTTCTGACATTTAATGGACCCAACCACTGATCAAAACCTTAAATATCTTTGAGATATCGTTTGACATTATGTTAGCTTCCTTTACAGTTAAATTCGTAATGAAAGAGCACAAAAGATGAACTGAAATTAGGGACGTCGGATAATTTTCATCAGCAGGAGAATCTGAAGTAAACAAACAACAGAGCTAAATTAGCATCTTTGTTCCTGATTCAAAAACCGTCATATTTCTACATATATTCACCCTTCCTTTTATAAATCACGCTTCTTCTGTTTAATTTAAAACACAGTGATACTCATAAGATGCACAGAAAGCAGTTTAAAAGAGTCACTTACTTGTGGTTATCCTTTCTACAAAGGAATCTCTGAAGCATTTTTGTTTTCAATACACTCTTCCTGTTCCTAGATTTCTATGCGCATGCGTACTGGCACAGGTGCCGCGATGACGTCCTCGTACGCGCACGCACACCCGGACTTTCGATTGTCCCGGATTTGCATAATGAAACTCTCCTTTTTCTGGTATTGCTCTTTTAGTCAGACTCTCTGAACTGATCTAAATCTGGTTTTGAATCAAAAACGTAAATGTTCAACTAAAATTCACACTTGTTCGTTCTTTTTGATGACGAAATAGCCTTCCCCAAATTAAATTAAATTAGGCTAATTACCGGTAATAAGTAGCCTAATCTTGTTCCAACATTTAAAGGTGCCAAGACTTATTGTCTTCATGTCCCTCTTTAAATCCTACATGGAAACATTACATTATTGCACACGTTCAAAACCAAAGCTTTTTCTGATTGTATTTTTTTTTCTTAAATTGTAGGCTACATATTTTAATTTATTTAGCTACTTTATTGTGACGCCCAGGGGTGGAGCAGCAATTTTAAAAGTGCGGCTGTTCTTAGGTAGTTAATTAGCAGGATTACTGCTGAATGTTTCTAACTTTACCGCACTTCAACTGTAAACGAACAGCTCTGATTGGCTGAATTATCACTCAATTAATCTAACTTGACCAATCGGTTTTCATCAATGACTCCCCCGGTAAAAAGTACGGGGGATGAAAATACGTTTCAGTAAAACTGTGAGTGTCGCAACATCACCCACATCACCCCCGGGTGCAATGTGCCTGGTGAAGCCAGCACAAAGTTCAGATACATTGATTTAGTATCTACAGCGTTGTGTAATACAGCAACGACAACAATAACATTATTAATTATGATTTTTTTTTTTTTTTTTTTAAGAAATCGGAATCAGTATCATATCGGAACAGAAAAAAAGGATTGGTGGATCGAGCATCTCTCATTTATAAAATTGATTTGCATTAGCCGTATTAAACAACTGCTTACAAAACATGCTGTCTCCACATCCTGTGCAGCTGTTCTATGAAAAGGTGACAACACCTACAGACACCGGACGAGACCACGCCCAGATACCAAGGATGACTTCCACCTATCAAGCTCTGACAGCAAATGCATGGGTGGAAATACCTTTTAATGCATCAATAGTAATATTTTTAAAGGTCGAGTGCTGTTCAAGTGTTTTAAAAAAACAAATAAATGCTCCAAATGAAAATAAATTCTGTATGAGTCTGATAAACATTAGAGGGAGGACAGTGCAGGGAAGATGTGCCAGCTCTTCTTGGTACCATGAGGAGTCTCTCGGCTGTTTTTTGGATGAACTGCAGGTGTCAGAAAACCGACTCCTACATGACGAAGAATTGCGATAATCAGGACGAGGAATGCTAAATAGATGTTTATGGATGCCAAGGACTTGTCCAGGAGATACAGCACATTTCAAATGATCTCCCCCTTTAAGGAAGTTTTCACATTTAATTGCCACACAGATGATTACAGGGATCAAGAAGATAAAAGTTAAATAATGTCAGAGTGAAAGCAAACCATCTGGTTCATCTGAGTCAAAAAAGCCAAATTAAATCTTGTGTGATTTGATATTTAAAGACATAAAAGCAGAAAAGTCTTAAAAAAAAGTTAAAAACATATTGTTGGGATTGCATAACTGAATTAAGCAATCATTTAAAAATGAAAACTTGAGCGCATGTGAAGTTGTTTTTCTTCTTTGGGCAAGTGTGCATTTCTTATCCTTTAAAGGGGTCATATTATGCTTTTTCTGGTTTTATATGCTCTTTAATGTGTTTTCCAAGTGTCCTGTGCATGTTTAGGCACATCTATGTGCAAAAATTCAAAGTCTTCTCCACGTCCTCCTGTTAGCTGTAGCATTAGCTGCATGTAACGCTCGGTTCTAGCCCCCCTCAAATTTTTTTTTGCCAGTGTGACGTCTTGTCAGTGTGAGATCACTGATCTAAGCCCATTGGCTCGTTGTGGCAAGCCCTGCAGCTCATGTTGCACGCCCATTAACTTCTGTAGCACGCCCACGATATGCCGTAGCCTGTGGTAGCACAGTAGTGCTAAGGTGCTAATGTTTTTGCTCCACTCAGAGCCAAAGTGGCTGTATTCCCAATATGGTAAAAGGGGCGGGACATTTCCGAGAACCGTGCTGAGCGACTGACCAATTACGGCAGAGCTGACAGGCTGACCAATCAGATCAGACATGGCACACGCGGGGACTCTGAACTTGGGCACTTCAGAGCCTTAGAGAGAGAGTCAGAAGCGAGCTGGTGCATGGAGCGGCAGAACATGAAAACAGACACTTTTCACAAACTTCAGCTATTGTGAACATACTTTAGTGGGTACATAGATTAAATATACGAACCCCAAAAAGGGCATAATATGACTACTTTAAATCACAGAGGGGTGTCCTGATATTGGAATTTTTTTTATTTGTTTTGAATTTTAATAGCCTACTTTTTTAATCTCTGAGGGAAAGTCTGCTTCTGCACTCTGTTATTGAGAGACATGCTTTTCACACTGACACCTCTCCAACTACCAGACCAACTTCCACATTGTGATCTGCAGTGGGACTTGAACTAGTGACTCTCTGGTTCCTAACCCAAGTCCCTACAGACTGAGCTACTGCCACCTTCATACTTCAACACCATACAAGTAGCCTATTGGCTTATAGATAAAATCAGACATGTTTAATACCACAGGTCTCTAGTCGTCTGGTCTTATGCAAGTTTTGTTGTTTCATGATGTGACCATTGACAACAGCCGATAGATGCGGTCTCGCTAGTACCAAAGCTGCAAACTAGTAAACAAGGTGGGGAAGCGAAGGGACGTGCAGTTCTCCTGGACTGATGGAGAGGAGAAGAAAAACAGGTGGACAGAAATTACTGTGGCCCTTTAAATCCCTGAAGTCCCCAGTTGGTAGGGTTGCAAATTACAGCCGTTTTTCTCAACCGTTAGTTCTAGTTGGTAGAATTGTTAACAGATTGTAGGTTTATACGTTTTTAATTTGTTAAATTCGATTAATGATTAATCATTAAAATCCCTAATCCCGAGTCATCACCGAGGATTTCAGCCCTTGAGATCCTCCATGGATTTTTTAAAAATCATGCATATCGTCTGTTAAAAACTCAAAACTCAAACAATTTTGATTTCTCTTTTGTTACCATGGCAACAAAAACAGAAGTCTTAGACACCCGGTGTTTTGTAAATTCTCACTTTAATTTCCCCCAGGAATTGCAGAAAATTGCACAAAAACATTGGCAATGTGTCAGTGCTGAAATGTGTTTATCTTGCAATGTTTGATGGCTTCCTTCCTCTCCTTCTCACCGGTGTTATGAAATCGATGCAGTTATTTTGAAGTTTCTGTACTTTTTGATGATATTGATCATGAAAATAACAGATTGTATTGTTTTTAAAAAGGTGGAGTCGAAAAAGTGGCAAACTACTGAACATTAACATTGCCTGTACTCATGTCATCTACAGCAGTATAAAAGGCTTATTGATCATGTGTCTCTTCCAAATTATAAAGAAAGGTTGCATCAGTTGAATCTTGTATCATGACAGTGTTTTTTTTTTCATGGTAGCTTTGCGGTTAGAGACGTTTTCTGTGTAAATTCCCGTACTCATCCCAATCATGTTGTTTTTTCCCCAGAGATGATGTGAAGAAGCACACCCTGGACCCCTCGGGGATGACTCACAGCCAAACACAGGAGGTTTTAATTACAAGAGAGGTGGGGTGGGAGGGGGGGAGAGAAAATATACTGAGACACAGTTCATTGCCCTGGGACATAATGTTTGAACACGGCACGTGTGTGTGTGTGTGTGTGTGGGTGGGTGTATGGGTTTGTGTGTCAGTGACGGATAAAGTTCAGAGCAGTGCACCTCTCTATCAGATCACTCTTCTTCTTCTTCACTTCCAGAACATAGACCCAGCTCAACCTGAGGGACTGGACATGAGGCTCTGTTTCTGGGCTGGAGCTCAATGTCTTCCGCTCATCCTGGTTCTTCTCGCTCACAGATCCGAGCAGCATCAACCCAGAGAGAGACACTACTACATCGCTGCTGTGGAGATAGACTGGAACTACTCTGGAAATGACTCTCACAGGTAGGACACTAGTGGAACATTTATGACATCACAAGAATGAAACACTTTGAAAATGACATTTTTAATTGTATTTCTGTCTCAGTATTTGTATTCCTTTAGACAATAGTTCCACATTCGCTCACGTTCTGTTGTTAAATGTATCTGTGACCCGATAACATCAGACCAGATTGTCCTCATTACATTTCTTTGGTGCTCTGTTCCCCAGCCTTGGACAGTATCAGCGTTATTTTGACAAACACACGACCAACAGTTGCATCATGAGTAAACGTGTCCTATCTTGAAGTCCATATCATAGATTGGCAGTGCTGTGAGTAGGACATGTGTATGTGTGCGTGTGTGCTGATTCTTGTTTTGTGTCTCAGGTTTGGTCCCACCTATAAGA
This sequence comes from Labrus bergylta, assembly GCF_963930695.1. Taxonomy (NCBI): domain Eukaryota; kingdom Metazoa; phylum Chordata; class Actinopteri; order Labriformes; family Labridae; genus Labrus; species Labrus bergylta. The sequence goes on from NC_089207.1 coordinate 11,911,548, forward strand.
AAGTGGTCTTTCGGGAATATGAGAAAGACTTCAGACAGGCAAAGACTCATCCCTCCTGGTTAGGTAACTATTGCGTATACACAGTCTGTCTTTAACCACAAAGAAATACTCATCCTGTCTGCAAGTCTACTATCCATCCAGACTCAAATATTAATCAGCTAATAACTTCTTAGAAGGGAGGGGATTTGAACACAACTGTTGTAAAAATAATTAAAGGTGACATATTCTCCTCCTCTTCAACCAGTGTAAATAAGTCTCAGAGCTCCTCAAAACATGTGCATGAAGTCTCTTGTTCTAAATCCACTCTGATCCTGTATTTGATCATGCCTATAAACCCCTCTATTTCAGCCCTGCTCAGAACAGGCTGTTTCTGTGTCTGTAGCTTTAAATGTAAATGAGCTGTGTCTGACCACGCCCCCTCTCTGGAAGGGCTCGGCTGGCTCGGGCTTTCTCGCTCCATGCCCTATTGTTTACCATCGTAAAGGCAGACTCAGAGGGCAGAACAAACACCTAGCTGTGGGAGTTCCACCCACCTGGGGGAGGGGTTACTGCCCTTTGTGATGTCATGAAGGGAAAATCTCCAAACGGCCTGTTTGAGCACACATTTTTACTATACTCGCTTAACGTTTACCAGCTGCAGAAAATCTAAAATCAATTTAAATAAATGTAATAAATAAATCACCCTCTCCAATGCAGCAATTTAACCATGGCCTATAGTCATCACAGATGAATACACATACTGTATGTATACTCCACATGCTAACTGCCACCCTCTGATTGTCAACAAATGCACATATTCGATGAGGGGGAGGAGCTAAAAGCACTTTCTGAGTTTAGAGACCTTCAAAGCGCACCAAGCCGTATTCCTACATATTGTTGTTTTGATATTGGAGCGACTATTTGATGAATACTGTAATGTGGTTGCCATGGAGTTGTATTTTGTCTGACTATTAGTTGCATCCCCATCTTCAGTTTCAAAAAGAGTTGAAGTGAATAACGGTGAGTAACACTGTCTGGAGTGAGACATCAACAACATCGTCCTTATTCAATACTTCTGACTTTTACCAAAGTTCAAGTTGCCCAATAGCTTCTTTCAAGAATAAATATTAGTAAGGTAAGAGAGGGAATCACATTGTTGTACATTACAAAACACGAGTGGGTGGTTAAAATGTCTTTTCACTTCAGCAACACAGCGATGAGTCAGAATGTCTTTACGTCTTTTTCCCCCGCTGTCTCATGATGATGTAATAAAACATACATGTGATGCAGAGACCTAACAAACCAAATCCTGTCTCTCTCCGCAGGTCTGGTCGGACCCACCCTGCGGGCGGAGGAGGGCGAGACCATTGTGGTCACTTTCAGAAACATGGCGATGGGACCGCACAGCATCCACCCACATGGCATCGCTTATGGGAAACAGTCTGAAGGTGGGTGTCCGTTAACTCAGCTGTGCATGAGTCTAAGCGATTCCTCTCTCTACGTCTGTGTGTTAGGGTCAGCTGGTCTTCATGATGTTACTCATTCTGATAATTATACAAGATTGGCCAACAAAACAAACAACTTTGTTTGTCTTTTTCTCAAAGATTAACCCGGAGAGGCAGATTATCAAAGTAGACTGTACAGAAGTCCAACAGGAAGAACTGTTGAGCCTGAGGAAATCACTGTCTGCTCATATAAAGAGAAATAACAGGAAGCTCATGCCATCATTTAAATAAGGGAAATTAATCCCTAATATGTTCTTAATGAAAAAGTCAGAGCGCAGAGATTTAAAGAGGACATATTCTCCCGCTTTTCCTCCTTTTCAAACAGTCCCCTGTGGTCTAAATGAAACATCTGTGCTGTGCTTTGGTCAAAATATAACATGAGTCAAGCACCAGAGGGAGAATCATAAACCAGCTCTCTCAGAATGCTCCGTTTTGGTGTGTGTGTCTCTTTAAATGCAATGAGTATGAATATGATACTTTGTTCACCTTACTTAAAGGTGCCCTGAAAGTATACCACATGGCATTTTAGACCGACTGCCCACTGTTTCTGCAGGAGCTCACTACTTTGACAACACCTCACAGAAAGAGAAAGAGGACGACGTCGTGCAGCCCAACAGTGAACACGTTTACTACTGGGAGGTGACGTCAGAGGTTTCTCCACAGAAGAGTGACCCCACCTGTCTCACCTACAACTACATCTCCCACCAGAATGTTGTTGAGGACTACAACTTGGGCCTCATCGGTACTTTGCTCATCTGCAAGCCCGGTAAGCATGTGATTGTTTTCTCTAGTGCTGGTCAGGGAAATTATTTGCATCTGAATGATAGATTTGGATTATTTTCTCTCCCGCTGCAGGCAGTCTGGATGACTCAGGGAAGCAGGTCGGCGTCCGCCATGAATACACGTTCCTCTTCGGGGTTTTTCATGAGAAGGAGAGTAAATACAAACCAAACAGCTACTCTTTGGATAACCACATCAAATACACCATCAACGGATACACAGAGGGATCCTTACCTGGTGAGTGTGTCCACTCATTTAGTAGGAATATCAGCCACACAGTGTTTCTTTTTTTTTTACTAAATATTAAGTTGACTTTGGGAAGCATAGTTTCACATAGTTTAAGAGGTTGATATTGCTCTTTTCACTTCATTTAATTTGACAGCTGTAGGGTCTAAATATTAAACTTCAAATTCAGTTACTGGTTCAGATAGAAGTGAATGTACCACAAGCAGAAACGTGCTCAAACTAGGATCACTATTGGAGATGCCTTTGAAAATTTGAGAGACGTTAGAACGCAGAAAGATTTGCAGACCGATGCAGGGGGGGGGGCGCTCTCTAATGTATAGAATTAGGACTGCAGTACCCATTTTAAACACTAGGTGTCAGAGTTACAAATTGCACCTTTGAATCAAGTCATAAATTTTACATTTCCCTAACAGTTGTCTTCATGTGATTTTTTTTATTTTTCTCTTCTTTGATGGGTGAATGGCTGAGCATAACAATAATCACCCTCCCCCAGGTAGTTAAGTTACATTTTTTTAATTAATCTGCCGATGTCATTTTGATCTTTAAATGGCTTCAATACAGAATAAAAGCTTCAAATCCCCAAACTGAATAATTGCTTCAGTGCTAAGTTCCCACTGTTTGGTATATTTTCCAGTAGCTGTTTGATCCTCCTTGATTGTAAGAAAACCTTGTTATGAAATGATCTCCTTTTATATAAAAGCATGTCATTTTCTGCTTGTGAATACTTGTCTACTGCTTTACTGTTCAGACTGATGGTAAGTAGATCATACCGTCAGTATGTACAGTATGTGTTGTACAGTCAGTGCAAAGACTGATACCAGATGTTCTGTGTAAACCAAACTATTGTCAGACAAAATACACAAAGTTCCTAACAGTCTCTTCTCTCCAGATGTCAGTGTGTGTGCAAACACACCTGTCAGCCTGCATCTGCTGGGTATGAGCTCGGAGCCTGAGGTGTTCTCTGTGCACCTGAACGGACATGTACTGCAGCAGACTGGACATAAAGTGTCGTCAGTGGGACTGATCAGTGGCTCCTCCACCACGGCCAGCATGAAGGCTCTGCACACGGGCCGCTGGCTGCTCTCCTCTCACACTGCAAAGCACATGGAGGGTAGGAGTGATAACATCATGTTAAATTATAAGAGAGCTTTTTTAAAACCAATGAATCTAACGTGTTTCTACCATTGCAGTGGGCATGCATGGTTTTGTGGATGTGAAAGAGTGTGATGGCTTCAGAGCACCCAATAGAAGAATGACCATTGAGCAGAAACGACAAAGCAAGGAGTGGAAATACTACATCGCTGCGGAGGAGATCATCTGGGACTATGTGCCTGAAATTCATAAACACGTTGACGAGTAAGCAGACTTTACATTTTATATCTTTCATACATTGCTTGCTGATAGAAGGTGATCCAGTGTCCAAACAGAAATTAAACCTTGTTTTGTTTTGTTTCTTTGTGTAGGGACTTTAAGCTCCAGTACCTGAGACAGTCACCAACACGCATCGGTAAGAAGTACAAGAAGGCCGTGTACACACTGTACAAAAACGAGTCATTCACTGAAAAGCTGGAGTCACAACAGAGGAAAAACGAGCTGGGGATATTGGGTCCTGTCATCAGGGCGCAAATCAGAGATGTCATCAAGGTGAGTTAGTATAAATGTTTCTATATTTTTTATAACAACAGGTGCATGACGAAATAATAAAGTAAATGTTGTTACTTTGATGTACAAGACGTCCCCTGATTCTGTTTCAAAATAAAAGCAGGTGGTTATCCATACAGGAAGTAATCTACCTTAAAGCTTAAGACAGTACAAAATACAAAATAAAAGCAAAACAAAAACTTAGATGCAATAATGATATTTCAAACATGCAGTCAAAAATGTGATAAATCACAATTCACAATTGAAATTCAGAGATTTGATGCAATTTTAAAAATAACAGTTTGACACCACTACTTGCAACTCTGTCTAAAGCTTGGTAACCAGCAGCTGAAAGTGTGCAGTGTTAACTAGGATGTTAAAACACTGACTTTCAGCTGCAGGTTTTCAATCAGAAAATCCTACATTTTGTGCTAATAGATTTAATTTATTGTGAAATCAAGCCGTTAGTCCTCACACATCCCTCTGTCCTCTTACAGATTGTGTTTAAGAACATGGCCTCCAGGCCTTACAGCATCTACCCGCATGGACTGTCGATAGAGAAGTCAGAAGAGGGCGCCAACTACCCAGCAGGAGGTACCAAATCTCCCATCACTGTAAAACAAATAGTTTGACTTTCTAAAACAATTCAAATGTATTTATTTATTTTATTTATTAAAATGTATTTAACCAGGAGAACCTCATTGAGATTAAGAATCTCATTTGCAAGAGTGTCCTGGCCAAGAGGGACAGCAGCACAACAAAGAGTTACAAACATAAAACACAGAGTAATTACAAACACAGTTTAACATGTCCTGAGTCACAGAGCAGAAAGTCATTAGTCAAAGCATCTACAAACTGAAGCATCTTCCTCACACACCTTCAATCTACTTTTAAAATGATTTAAAGATACAAGCTCTCCCAGACACAGATCATCCTGCAGGAGATTCCAGGCTGCCGGAGCAGCGTACCTGAAACTCCTTTTCCCCATTTCAAGATGCACTTTGGGAACAGATAACAACAACACGATTTGTGACTGGGTTGCAGAGCGAAGACTGTGTCTTCCAGCACTTTTCACATGAATACAGTTACACAAATACGTGGGAAGCAGGTTAAGTAAAGCCTTATAAATAAGGACATGCCAATGAGTTTTTCTACGCTGAGACAATGCAGGCCAGCTGACTTGATCATACAGTACATACAATGATGGCCCTGAGATTTGTTATTAATCTCAACGCACCATGATAGACAGTATCCAGAGATTTTAGGCACTGGGAAGATGCATGCATATATAAAACATCACCATAATCAATCAGGGGCATGAAAGTAGCAGCAACAAGTTATTTTTTTGCAGCAAAAGAAAAACAAGATTTGTTTCTGAAATAATGATGAGTAATGAACATTTCAATGTGTTTTCAAGGTAACCAGTCTCATGGAGTTCAGCCAGGTGAGACTCACACTTATGTATGGAAAGTTTTGGAAGAGGATGAGCCTCTGGAAGGAGACTCTCGATGTCTGACACGACTGTACCACAGCGCGGTGGACACACCACGAGACATCGCCTCAGGACTGATCGGACCAATCCTCATCTGCAAGAGTCAGTCCCTCAATGTCAGAAATGTTCAGGTAAAAAGACTCTACCATGTTTGTTGGGCATCCACTTTGGTCGGATGTGTTTTTCATTGTCCCCAGGAGATGAATCCATTCTGACAGTTGTGAGTCCTTGACCTTTCCAGTAGCACCACTATTAGGATGATTTTTTTTTTTTTCCGATATTTTCTTTTTAATTACATTTTAATTCATCAATCTGTTTAAATCTGGTCGAGATGTTGATGTTCTGGATGAATTGTGATTTCTCAGAGCTCGTTGAATGCCTGCAAACTCTTAATCTTTTCATGGGAACTTATTTTTATTCAAAGTTGTATGAATGTCTTGTGTTTTTGATGATGGGACTGCAGCAGTTTTGTGACTCTGTGTAGGAGGAGTCAAATATTTAGAAAGCCAATGAACCAAACGTGAACTGACTACATTGGTTTGTATCTACAGCTGAGAGCAGACAAGGAACAGCATGCAATGTTAGCTGTGTTTGATGAGAACAAGAGCTGGTACCTGGACCACAACATTCGACAATATTGTGATCGATCCAAAGTCAACAAGGCAGACCCCGACTTTTATAAATCCAATGTCATGCATAGTAAGTTTTGTCACAATTGCAATGACTCATTAACCTCAATCATTATTCTGTCTTTTATTTGTTCATGCGTATAATTACATTTTTCTTTGCTGCCTGAAAGAGGACTTATATTTATCAAAATGTTCTCTCAGCAATCAACGGTTATATGTTTGAGAGTGGCCCCCTCCTCGGCTTTTGCAATGGTGAGGTTGCAACATGGCATGTGTCCAGCGTTGGAGCGCAGGACTACATCCAGACGGCTACTTTTTACGGACATCCATTTGCGCTGAATGATCGGACAGAGGACTTCCTCAGCCTTTACCCCATGACTGGAGAGACCATCACTATGAACATGGAAAACATTGGTTTGTTAGATTCTTTTTTAAGTCCGATTCAACACTTTATTTTCAAAATATTGTTATGTAGCGATGCTTTAATGTAATCAAATTAAATGTCTTTAAAGTTTATGATTAATCTGTGTGTCTCTTTTGAACCAGGCCGTTGGCTCCTGGCTTCCCTGAACTCCCATGAGACAATGAAAGGAATGCGTGTGAGATTTCAGGATGTCGAGTGCTACCGCGATTACCAGTATGAGTACAATGACTTTGAAAAAAATCTAGCATTCACTCAGTGGAACCCTCCGAGCTTGGCTGAGATCAAGGAGGAAGAGAAGAAGTCAAAAACTGAAAAAGAAAAGAAGCCAGTGGAGATAGATATCTACACAGATTTATTTGCAGCAGAATTGGGTATTAGGTCTCGAAAGAACCAATCTAAGAGCTCGAGTGCTGAGATGCTGGACCTGTCTTTCCTCAACTATGATGTTGTTGATGTCCCTGATGGAGATACAGATATTATCCTTAATATGGCTAACAAAAAGCATAAAGACAAGGACTCTATACCGAAGCTGAATGCACAAAATGAGACATTATCTTCAAAATGGAAAAAGTTGGATGGACTGAATATTACAACACAAAATTTGTTGAACCAAAGCAGTGAGAATACAACACATTTTCAGATCAGTAGCACTCGTTTAACTTTAGACAATTCTACCACATCTAAAACAGAGAACACAACAGGTTTTCATAGCTCGTATACACTGGCAAAGAATGAAACTATTATGACAAAAGCTAACAATGCCACCAATGCCACCAATGCTACGACATCATCAATGATTGGAACTATAACAACAGAAATTAACAATCTCACAGTAACATTACATGGAAATTCAAGTTCTGTCTTGGATGCTGAAGGAATGAATCTGACCCTAAATGGGGATAACCAGACTTTTAACAGTAATATCTTGGCAAATAAATCCAAGGAGATACTTATCAGAGGGGATATGTTCTCCGTCTCTGAGCCTCTATCCAGTTTCTCCAAAAACAATATCCATGAAACACCGAATGGAAATGTCACCCCCCTGTCACACAGAAATGAAACAGCTGTTGAGAATAACACAGCGACTACTCATGCTAATGTGTCAGCAGATGGAACAAACCATTCATTACCTATTCCAATGACTGATGTTGGAGAGGCTGAAATCACAAACGTAAATGGGCACAACTTAACCATCTTTGAGTTGAAGGTAGAGAAAACTGGCAACCAAACCAAAGCTAATGACTCTCTGAACACCGCTGAGGAGCTAGAGTATGGACTCAAAGGGAACTCTTCTGATAATGCCAATATTTCATCCAATTCCAGCCTTGAAAGCATATTGCATACTCGTGGGGAAATTGTGCCCTTGCAGAATGTATCGATGAATATATCAATCTCAAATTCATCATTGGAAATTAGTTTGGAGGGAAGGGGTAATGTTACAGCTTATCTTGACCAGTCGAACCAAACAACATCTTCATCTTCACATAGTTTGTCCAATGAGATCATGATTCCGGGAAACCTATCCCTCTCCAGGGAGGACAGTTCTGAGGAGCTATTTTCCTCAGAAAGCAGTGAAGAAGTGGTTATCTACCTTAAAGAAAATGATGCAACGGTGATTAAAACAAAATCTGTAAAGACGCAAGAGTACAACTGGACCTATGACGGAACTCACCAAGTGGTACCATTGGAGATTCCTGATGACCTGATGAAGTATTTAGGTAAAGAGGCCCCCAAAACAACATCAACACCAAAAAAGACCAAGAATGTCCGACAGAGACCCCAGAAGGGCCAAGGCATGAAAACAAAGAGGAGGAAGGAATACAAGCCTCAGCTAAGAAGTGGTTCACCATTCTCTCCGCGAGGATTCAATCCAGACATGACCCCACGTGGGGCACGACCAAGTGTACCTCATCCTTTCTCTGTTGAGGATGAACTCATTAACCAGCCTGTCGTCATCGGTGTGCCTAGGCCTGATTTCAGTGACTATGAGCTGTATATTCCTGGAGATGAACCGGATCATCTAGGAATGGATGATCTCGATGTGAAAGCAGATGAATATGAATATGTTGTCTACAAAGACCCCTACAGTGATCATGAAGACATCAAGAATCTCAACCTGGACGAGACAGCCAAGTACTACCTGAAATTCACAGGCCCAAATGTCAGAACTTATTTCATCGCTGCAGAAGAGGTTGAGTGGGACTACGCCGGCTACGGACAGAGGTAAGCCTTACAGAAAGCTCATTTGACAATTGAGAAGATATGGTAGTTCAGATTTAGAGTTCTACCACAGCTTCACATCCACAAATTGAAATAAAGTTGTGTTGTCTCCACAGGAGGCAAGACAGGTCACAACTTAAGAGCAGAGAGACGACGTTCACCAAGGTGGTTTTCCGAGGTTACTTGGACAGTAGTTTCAGCACCCCTGAAATCAGAGGGGAGATGGATGAGCATTTAGGCATTCTTGGACCTGTCATTAAGGCAGAGGTTGGACAAAGCATAATGGTAAGACTGTATCTTAACTGTAGCTTTATTCATTTTTACCATCTGTTGGCAGGCACATTTGTATATTCCTTCAGAGCCTTTGTTACATATTGAACCTTTGATTGCGTCTCTTCGTGTTGTAGGTGGTGTTCAGGAACAATGCCAACCGTCCATTTTCATTACATCCAAATGGCGTCACCTATACCAAACAAACAGAAGGTCTGTCCTATGAGGATGGCTCTAAGTACTGGTATCAATATGACGATGAGGTTAAGCCCAATACCACCTTCACATATATGTGGAAGGTCCCTTCTGCGGTTGGGCCAACACCAGACGAGTCTAACTGTCGGACCTGGGCCTACTATTCAGGTGTTAACCCTGTGAGTAATTTGCATTTTTTTTTAGGTGTTTATATACTAACTATGTTAATTTCTAGGAGCATTGAAACTATCAAAACAGCTGATCGTTTCTTACTCTGCTGCCCCCTTGTGGCAACTTGAAAATACACAATGTACACGTGAATTGGCTGAAAGTAACTGAAACATGGCCACAGTTTTAGCCAGGGTTGAGTCATGTTTCAGCAATCACAAATATATCCATTCAGAATTATTGCAAGATCATAAAGAGGTCACTTTAAGGACTATTCCTTTCTTCAAAATATACTATGTGTAAGTGTGTTTAACGGAGTGGACTGTTTTACACATTTCTAAAAGCTGATAGTAAGCTCAGTGTTTGCTCTGTATTCAAGGAAAAGGATATCAACTCTGGCTTGATTGGGCCTCTGCTGGTGTGTCGAGAGGGAACACTGGACAACAAGTTACCAAACATGAGGGAGTTCATGTTGCTCTTCATGACCTTTGATGAATCCCAGAGCTGGTACTACGAGAATAACCGCGAGAGGATCCAGAGGAAAAGTCGAAGGAGAACTATGGTCCTCAACTTCAGGGAGGACCTCAAGTTCCATTGTAATGCAACATGTTAATGTGTTAATTGCAATTCTATTAAGGGCTCAAATTAACCCATTACTTTATTACAAGTTGTGTGCGGTTATGTCCCTTTGGGCGCACCGTAGCTAAGCCTATGCAGGGTCTCCCTATAGTCACAATGATGGAAATGAACCACCTGCTACGCCTGAATGTTTCATATCACTTTTAAAAACTCCCAGATGGCTCAGTTAACGAGTCAAAAGTAATATTCACCTTGTGGCATACACCATTTCTTTTTTTACCGTTCCTTTGAGCTATTTTCATTTACATTTCGATCTTTTACATATTCCTTTTTCTGTGGCCAAGTTAATGTGGTAACCTCTGATCTTCTGGAAGTGCCTTATTTTATTTCAAAATTAAAGCAGGTCTGTATCCAAACAGGAAGTAAAGAACCATTAGCTTAAGACAGTCCAACAATTCAAAATAAAAGCATAGCAAAAATTGTTTTGAAATGGAAAATAATGGAATTTCAAACATGCAATAAAAACATGGTTAATAACAATTTACTACGGAAATTAGGCGATTTAGCACATTTTGAAAAATTAATCATGACAGCTCGACTTTAAATACAACAGAAAGAATAATTTAACATCTTCATTGGGTAAAGCCAGCGTTATAAGTTTCTTTGAGGCCTTCAAGAATGATCAGTCAGGGATTGTAAAGTAATGTAAATGCTAAAAATTTATTTTTATCTGTTGTTTTTTTCCAAAGCCATCAATGGGATTATATTCAACCTGAAAGGTCTGCGGATGTACACCAACCAGCTTGTGGCTTGGCACCTGATCAACATGGGTTCTCCAAAAGACTTTCAGAGTGTCCACTTCCACGGACAGACGTTCCTCCACAAGAAGACCACCAGCTACAGACAAGCTGTGTACCCGCTGCTGCCTGGTGACCTTTTTTTTTTTTTTTCAAACAAGACAACTATTTACGTCTAAGTCCAAGTCAATTGCCCTCTAATCTTATTTGATATCTGAAATGTAGCACTTTCAAATGAACTGTTTTTGCAGGAAGCTTTGCTACTCTGGAGATGTATCCATCCAAACCTGGCCTGTGGCAGCTGGAGACAGAAGTCGGCTTCAACCAACAGAAGGGCATGCAGACCCTCTTTCTGGCTCTAGATAATGGTACAGATGATTAAAAAAAATATCTCTGCAGGATCTAGAGTTTTATTCTCACTTCACTGACGATTTGCTGTATTCACCTCGATGTTTCTTATCAGACTGTTACCGTCCGCTGGGTCTGGAGTCAGGCAGCGTGAAAGACGAACAGATCACAGCAATCAACACCAGAGGTAACCGTAATCCCTGTGGTCCAGCTGGATCCACAATCAGTGTACAATTATTGCAGGACATTGTTCCATAATGCTGATATGTCACTTGAGGAATGATATCACCTTTATCTTTAAAGGTTACTGGGAACCCCATCTCGCCAGACTGAACAATCATGGCAAATACAACGCCTGGAGCACAGAGCAGAACCACAGCTGGATTCAGGTATGTCTTAGAGGTGGAATTACTTTGTTTGACTGTGTTCACTTTGTTCCTAAATATAATCTGCTCCATGTGGACTTCCTCCTGTCCAGGTGGACTTCCAGCGGCCAGTTGTGATCAGCCAGGTCGCCACGCAGGGAGCCAGACAGCTCTTCCATTCCCAGTTTGTGGTCAGGTACTACATCTCTTACAGCACGGACCGCAGGAACTGGATCTTCTTTAAGGGCAACAGCAGGGACCTCAGGAAGGTGGGAGAAGTTTGATCACCTTCTTGATATGAACAAACAGCTTCAAACTGACACAGATCACCTCTTTAATTCTTTGTGTCTGCCGATTCTTTCTACAGTCGTTCACCGGGAACCAGGAATCCCACGAGGTGAGCAAAAACATCTTCTTTCCTCCTCTGATTGGAAGGTTCATCAGACTCCACCCTGTCAACTGGTACAGCAAGGGAACACTTCGCATGGAGTTCTACGGCTGTGAGCTGGATGGTAATGTATATGTTTATACAGACCTTTCTATTAAAGAAGGTTCCTTTTGACCACCAGAGATGTATCGTCACTCTCTTTAAAGCCACCAAACTTCATTGAAAAAAATTTAATTTACAATTTAATTCTACTCCTCCTCCTAGCTATTCCCCGATATTTTGTACCCGTTAGTCATCGAGACCTCAAAATATGTAAACAAGATTACACCTGTTAAAAACAAAATAGATGTCATTAGATGTTCTGTAAATTTGACCTCTCTTGTCTCCTCTCCCAGGCTGCTCAGTGCCTCTGGGGATGGAGACCGGACTCATCGAAGACCATCAAATCACAGCCAGCTCCAGAGCCACCAGCTGGTACTCTGGACCCTGGAAACCCTCACTCGCACGTCTCAACAAACAGGGAACCATCAACGCATGGCAGGCAAATGTACAAATACTAATACTGTGTATCTTATCTAACTTCAGCCTTTTAAAACCCTTAAAGGTGGAGTCAGTAATATTTTTCGTTGCAGCTTGTAAACATTCAAACTAGTCCCTTTCTCCTGGGATCATCACCCCCAAAACTCTGTATTTACTACTTGTACCTACTGTACACTGCAAGCTACCACACGCTAGCTCAAGCTAACCACCGTTGTTTGGCATCTACCTGTCCAATAGAAATCAGGCCAACTCCACGTCTGCTGGTGAAAGCTAACAAAAGGTTCATCCTTGTTTTGGAACGAGCTTAATCTGCTTTAAGTTTCACCTCACTGTGATTATATTTTCTCATCTTTGCCGCTACGTCCATCATATTCACGAGTTTGAATCGCATCCAATCACTAAATTGTATCCACTCCTAAACCCAACTGCTGCGCTGTCATTAGCTGGAGGAAACACACCAGCTCCCCGTCCAGAAACGTCCCGCCTCAATCCAAACAAACCACAACAGTAAAATCTAATCAGAGGTCAGGGTCTCTGCAGACACAGTCACCACCACATATGCATGGAGGCCCAGAAGGGATGATTAAGCAGCTTTACTTTTGCATAAGTCTGGATTTTAATTTTTAGGAAAAAGCTACTGACGCTACCTTTAAGAGCACAGAGATATCTGTAGTCAAACCTTCTGTTTCTTACCTGTCTATCTCAGTATAACGACATGAACCAGTGGCTTCAGGTGGAGCTGCCTCAGGTTAAAAAGATCACAGGCATCATAACACAAGGAGCCATGGCTCTGGGGAAACAGATGTACGTCGTTTCCTACACTCTGCTGTACAGCGACAACGGGATCCACTGGAACCAGTACACAGACGACGAGACTATCTCCTCCAAGGTGAGCTGCAGGAAATATCGAAATGCAAAGTATACCACATTAAAGTTTTCTTTTACCAAGGCAGGAAAGGGGATACTAAAAATGTCTCTTCCCGCAAAATGCAGATATTCTTTGGAAATACAGATAACAACGACCACGTCAAGAACTACATCTACCCTCCAATTTTCTCCCGATTCGTCCGGATCGTTCCCAAAAGCTGGATGGGCGCCATCACTATGCGGATAGAACTCCTGGGCTGTGACTTTGAGTGAAACACACACACCTTTAAAACAACATTATGACAATTCAGAGGGCTGTACTACTACGACACAAGATCACTAAGTGAGTAATGTTGAGCCCAAAGTGAGAGCTTACAGTTTTTTGTAGCGGTCTCGCTTTTCACCGGGCTGGATCACCATGACAACTCACTACTCTTTATGTTCAAAGTTTCAGTTCTGAAATCGTCTTTATAAAGCATCAGTCTTTCACTTATTCTACCCATATCAGCATTCTTCAAAAGAATATATGCAACATGTTACACACATGTTTTATTTTATTTTAAAGGTCACATATTATGCTAAATACACTTCACCATGTTTCTCCAACTCTAATATGTGTCTCTAGTCTGTTTACAAACCCCCAGTGATGAGAAAAGTCCATCCTCTGTGTCTTCTGCCTGCTCCACTTTTCAGAAAATGTGTGCTCAAACAGGCCGTTTGGAGATTTTCCCTTCATGACATCACAAAGGGCAGTAACCCCTCCCCCAGGTGGGTGACACTCCCATAGCTAGGTGTTTGTTCTGCCCTCTGAGTCTGCCTTCTCACTGTAAACAATAGGACATGGAGCGAGAAAGACCGAGTACACACAAGCCCTTCCAGAGAGGAAGCGTGGTCAGACACAGCTCATTTACATTTAAAGGTACAGACACAGAAACAGCCTGTTCTGAGCAGGGTTGAAATAGAGAGGTTTATAGGCATGATCAAATACAGGATCAGAGTGGATTTAGAACAAGAAACTTCACACACATGTTTGGAGGAGCTCTGAGACTTATTTACACTGGTTGAAGAGGAGGAGAATATGTCACCTTTAAATTTGAGTAACACATCAGCACAACATAGTAGCCATCAGGCTGAGGTTTTTTTGTGTCATACAGGAAGTCTAGTGCCCACTAAATGCAAGTTACAACAAAGAGTGAACTGGTGTGGTATCACAAATTATTAATTTCACTATGATCTGGAAAATGTTCAGAACAAGCTCAGCAAAGGAATAGTATGCATCACTTTGTCCACAGGGGAGCGCCAAAATCAACAAAAACTGAAAGGGAAAATAAACCCTGAAAAAAAGGAATAATTCAATTAAGGAATTTGCACTTTTTTAGTATTCTTTATTTTCTTATATGTCCCTCATGACGATCAGGTGACAAACAATCAGGCCTTTTCTGTGATGATGTGTCGGTGACTTGGTCTTAGTTTGTTTGGTAGTACACCCCTGTGGCCAACTATGCACGCTCAAATAAAGACCCAAGCAAACTGAAGCATACGTGTGGTGCATGCACATCCATTTCCAAAATATACAGTCATTTATCAAGGGCACTATATGCATAAATATACTCACAGGTATGGTGTAGGGCATTTGTTAAACTCATCATACAGCTTGTGAAACTCAGCTGCTGCATGAGTCAGGACTCCTGCTGATGGGGAATGTTACCTCCTTTAATGTCACCTTTGGGTGCTGCAGCAGAAGAAAAAAAAAGATGTAAAGATTGAAGGTTTTTTGCAACAGATGATTACGTTTTCAGATACACAAATATATTCCCAAACTCATTTGTAAATGCACTAATTATGAGTAATCCTAACCCATGCGTCATAGTTTTATGTGTTTTTGAAATATGAGTTTTATTTTTATGCTGACATCAGAAATGATTATAAATGAATGTAAATATGTAAGTAGACATCACGTAATTTATTTGTCAATAAAAATGATTGCTGTTCTTATTTTAAGCGTCCTGCTCAGTGATTCATGTCTCGGTATCCTGAGTATGAGTATGTGCACACTGATATGTTCTCATGGTGTCGAGAAGGCGTCACTTTTAGCACCTCTGCTGAGCAGGCCTCGTCGTTTAGCGGGCAGCCCGGGGGCCTCCAGAGTCAACAGACACGTGCAGCTGCAAACACATGCCGTGTTTATCCATTTGCTGATCATGTTAAACTGGGCACTGGAGGTGTGAAAGTCCCAGCATGGCTGCCCTGCGTTGCTACTGATCTACGAGTAACAAATTAAGTCATAGTTTTATTGGACGACCTGCCGTCTGGATGCTCTGGGAGCACTGAGAGGAGAAGCAGCTGTTAGTCAGTGAGACTGTACAAATAATCCAAGTGATCAGAATGTGGTGCATCATTTGTTTGCAAAATCTCTTGCTGCAGAGATCAGAGTTTGTTCATTAACATTTTAACAGGAAATCGCCCACTCATCCAGACTCCAGACATGTTTTAAAATGGATATGGTGAGTTGACGTGTCTATTAAGGTGTCACTATACCTGATTTTTAAACTTTGATACAATACAAATAAAAAATCAAACACTGTTGATACCTGTTTCGATACTACAGCAACAAACAGAAATCCTAAATGGTAAATGGACTTCAGCTTGTATATTTCTTTTCTAGTCTTCTGACTACTCACAGCGCTTTTACACCGCAGGTCACACCTACACATTCACACACTGATGGTAGACGCTGCTGAGTAAAGAGACCATCAGAAGTAACTCATCCATTCATACACATGCACACGCCACAGACGTAGAAACTCAGGGTTAAGTGTCTTGCCCAAGGACACATCGGACATGTTGCTACAGGATCTGAGGATTGAACCCCCGACCTTCCAGTTGAGAGCCGACAGACTGAGCCACAGCCGCCCCAGAGTCCTAGACACCAAATATTGGGTATTTCCTTCATAAAAACCTCAAGCGTTCTCTGATGAGATAGAAAGTGCTATCCAAAACATGCAATAACTGTATTTAAAGTTCCCCAGCTTTACAATACAATACATATTTCTCTGTTCTTTGGGAAAGAGAAGAAGTGCTGTTCTTTCTTTGCACATAGTTATCGGTCACACACCCGACTTCAGAGTCCAGGTGGAGCTTGTGCAGCATGCAGCATCACTCACTTAGTCTGATCACCTCTTAAAATACGTGCAATGACTTCTCTGATGAATAGCAATAATACGTATGTTTAATGCTCTGTGTGCACATTCCTTCACAGCAGTCAGATCCACAGAAACAGGATGAGGGGCCGGGACATGGGGCTTCATTCACATAGATGTGGTTTTTTTTGTTTTGTTTTTAAAGAGAAAAACAAGAAAAAAAATTGTGATTGTTGTGTTTCTGATTTCTTACAGCTCTCAACTTTAATTCATTTTTTCCTGAACATGTTAGAAAAGTCACACCACCACACAACATCTGAGCGAATGACTGCTTCAATGCTTGGAAAAAAGTAACATGCAGTTGCTACAGTGCGCCACCAGGAGTCGCTGCAGCTTCACCTTCGCTGCAGGTTAGTCCTAGACCAAACATTCAGAGACGATTCTTCTCCACATGATAAGATCACAAGTGGAGTAGAAACATGTTACACAGTGGCAGAGGACTTTCAGGATTTATGTTTGAGTAAAGTTTTAAATCTTGTGTTGTTCTTGTTGTCCCCTTGCATCTGCTAAGGGAATTGTAGCTTCAGAAAAGTGACATTAACTGAAATTAATATTGAGCTTTTTCTAAACATTAACTTACTAATAAAAGTCGGTATTCATAGGATCATGAATATTAAGATAGATCCATCATAATTCTTCATAACAATGGGACAGTTGGGACCTGAATTATCTCATAAATACATTTATTTATTTATTCATAGTAAGTAAATTAATTTAGTCTCTATTTATTTGTATTTTTGTTGCTTTAGTGGTTTTGCCTGTTTGTCTTTTTCTGCTGTTGTTTCATCTTTATGTCAACTGCAACACATTTTGAAGGAAAAACACTTTTGAAGCAACAGTGCGACGTTGGCCTCTGATATTTAAGGCAGTAGAAGAAGAAAAACAAAGTTCCTATTCTTCACTTTCCACCACTCCCGGATCTTATAAATTCATGTTAAGCCGGATGTAATTGAAAAGAGTAAATCAATGAAAGCGTCCAGAGTTGATCCTGAGTCAGTGATAGAATATGAACATACCAGCTCGTGATTATAAATATCTGTATTACACTCTGCTGCTGGACACTGACACACAAGATGTTTACAAACATCAGAGTGACGTCAGCGGAGTGTAACCCCAACCGGGAAGACTTTTAATGGTCACTACCAATAGACTGTAAATATTAAGATCACCACGTGCACGCGCACGCACGCACACACACACACACACACACACACACACACACACACACACACACACACACACACACACACACACACACACACACACACACACCTCCTCCCCTCCTCTCCTCTGCTCTGCTCGGGTTGACCCCGCCCCCCCTCTGAGCGTGGCTCCTTTAAAAGCGCCAGTCCTCAACTCAGAGGGTCAGTTCAAGACCTGCAGTGAGACTCGTAGAAGACAGTTTTGGACTTTACTCTGAGGGACGTTCAAGTATAAACTAAGATTATTTCCGGACCCGAAAATCTAAAATCACTGGAATAATGAAGTCACCAAAACTGAGAGCCCAAGGTAAATGTTTATTTATTTTTTATTATACACTATATTTTTTATTATCGAGGGGGGGGGACTTATTTATTGAAAGATAGTAAGGCTTGTTATGCTGGTTTATATCAGAAATAATTATAAGGCCTATACAAGATCCCAATTAGAAAATAAACAGGTTATTTCAAGAGATGTAACAAATATTGGCGGGATTAAAAGTCGATTCCAACACTAGAACATGGAGTTTATGGGGTTTCTGACACTAAGTTATATTTCTGACGTTTTTTTTCTTGCAGCGAAGTTCGTCAACGAGGAGGACCTGGACGACGTGCTGTGCGAGTTCGACGCGGTGATCGAAGACTTCACGTCGCCGGTGGAGAAGCGTCACTTCAGGTACGACGAGCACCTGAAGACGGTGAAGAGGAGGAGCTGCGCGAGCGTCAGCGACAGCGGCATCAGCGACTCAGAGAGTAAGTGTTTGACTCTTTAACTGGACATTCAACTTTACTAGAGAGCATCGGAGCAACAACAAAAAAAAAAAAAGTCAAACGTAAACTTTTGGATCATTTCATGACATCAGTGACGCATTGTCAGGATCCAAAAATGATTCTAGATGACTACAGGGATGGTCTCCCATGATTTCAGAGGGGAGCCAGAATGGAGATCAGGCTCTGCAGAAAATATTTTTATCTCTTTTTTTCAGTGCCTGGTGTTCTAAAAAGTTATCTCTACTTTGCCAAAACCGCCAGTCAAATTTGTTATCATAAACTTTGAATCATGCAGGTTCTAGCTCACCTTAAGTCAGTGTTTCTCCTCCTCCTCCTCCTCCTCCTCTGCGCTGTATCACCTCTGTGTGCAGTTTCTTATCGTGTGTCATCAGAGGGCAGCAGGGCAGATTGTTGCACATGCATCCATGCATATGCTTCTCTTCTGTCTCTGCCTGAAGGCAAAAGAGAAATCTTTGATCTCAGTCCAGAGATTTGGCCGTGATATTGAGCTACTGCTGCATACTTTGGCACACCTGCCTCCGGATCGTGGCTGTGACTCTAAAGTTTTAAAAAGCATACATTTGCTATTTTACTCCACAGTGTTTCTCAAAGTCCTCCCAGTCAGCTTCAGAGGTGGCCTCAGGCTGCATAAATGTGATAGCATCATATGCTGAAAAATATGCTTCGAGTCCCCTTGAGTTTCCCAAACACGTGTGAGCACAGCAGGTTCTGCCAGGAAGAGATGGAAAAGATTTGATTATTTGGACTGGGATACTTTTAAAAGTCTAGACTGCAGAATATTCTTCTTCCAAACAAAAGCGCATTGAAAGATTAAAGCTCTTGTGTCGTTTATTATCCAAACCTGGATGGGTAGAGTTTTATTTGATGCAGATTTTTGTAAACTTCAGCACAAGAATTTGACCACAGAATTGTAGTTACACTTGGGTTTGAGGGTGCTATCACAGCAGGTAGGACTTATCTCATTACCACATTACCACTACAGATCCTGCAGTACTCGTCATCTGTGTTAATAGCAGTGGAAGGTGTTTGAACAGGTCTGCAGTCTTAATGAGCGTGTTGATCGGAGCGGGATCAGATTCCTGCTGGAGCGCTGTCCTCTCCATGGCAGTGTAATGAAGAGGGACCTGTCCCACGCAGGGACGCTCTATTGTCCTGCAGCCTGATGGATGGACGGACTGTTGGACGCGCAGATTAATGACACAAACTGGGCAGAGCCCCAAGAGATCCACCAGAGAGTGCGGGAAGCAGAGATAGAGGAAAAAGGAGAAAATAGAAAGTGCATGAAAAACGGTAAAAACAACAGGGATTCATTTCCAAGTCAAACACAAAAGGGCTGCGGCGGTGTGTGTGTGCGCCCGGGTGCTCCCCGTTGTGTGGTGTCTCCTATCTCCCGCTGTGTGTGCAGTGTTGAGTGCTGGGAGTGGCACAGGTCAGAGGGAGAGGAGGGGGGGTAAGTGGTCGACATCTGAGACACTGTTAAGATCTGCTGCGGGTCTGGGCAGAGGAGTGAGAGAGGTGAGGACAGCTACAAGTGTGGCCTAATCTACTTTTTGTCTCACGCACTTAACTTCAAAATCCCAAAGATAGAATGGACAGTGTTGTCGGTCAACTTAAACTGAGACTTCAAGCTTTAGAGAAGCTGTTTTTTACTGAATGAATGAGCCTTAAATCCTGGACTTTAGCTGCGGAAAGTCTCCACATCTTTATCTCTCTCTGACTCCATTTCTTTGCAGACAAACAGACAGTGAAAATATGTAACGTGGTGGCGTTCATAATATGACCTGGCAGGCTCAAACTGGTCGTTATATCACTTATGTAACCATCCGTTCAAGGCTTGGGTCGTACAGAAGAGATAGAAACTGCAGCCTGCACTGTTCTGGTATCAGACTCTCAACGTGTCAGAGATAAATCTCACTGACTGCCACGATGGAGATCTAGTCTCTGACTTACAGTTACCGACTGCACATTAAATCTTCAACTTCTAAGGGAAATGCATAAAATGTGTAGCTACAGTGAGTCCGCTTTTTGCGCCAGAGTTTTGTTTTTGCACCGATGTCAGAGCGTGTGTTTTTGTGTGTGCAAACACAAGCACATGCGTGTGTGTGAAAGGCCGGAGAGGAAGGCCGTCATTAGAGGAGAATGTGATGATTACACACCGAAGCTGCTCCACTGACACAGATTTAGATTTGTGTTGTGTTTGTGTGTACACAGAGAGGTGGACACTTACCTGATCTAATGTGTCTGAATTTGTCTCCTCTCGCTCTCTCTCTCTCTCTCACTCTCTCTCTCTCTCTCTGTCTGACAGGTGCAGAGTCTCTCAACAGAAACAGCTTCAGCTTCAGTGACGAGAGGCTCGACTCCCCCACCGTGCTCTCCCCCACCAACTCCTCACCTCCTCTCATGTCACCAAAACGTGAGTAACTCTCAGTATTTTCACATCTCTATTGAAACTTGTGAAGAAACTTTGACTTTAAGATTACATATTTAGATGCTGAACAGTAAGGCGTTAACCTTCATCAGCTAATATTTGCTTGGCTTGTCCCCAAACAGTACGCCTGCACTCTGATGTGTTGTTGCTTGTACAGATTTCTTGCGCTCCAGCTTCAGCCAGTTTCTACCCACATTGTGTCTGTCTCTGTGCGCTCTTGAAATGTCTGCCCTCTTTGTGAAAGAACTTACATCAGGAATAGTCTCTCATGACGGTGAATTGATCCCTGCTTTGTAACAGATCTTTGTTTTGCCCCTGTCATGCACAAATACCAGGCTCTCAAACAAAGATGTGCAATGATCTAATGGAGCCAAATACTTTATTTCTGGTCTTTAAACGAGTTTCTGAAGATTGTTTTGCTCTATCTGAAAATGTGAATCTTCTTTCTTTCCCTGCAGCCAAACTGGGCGACACTAAAGAGCTGGAGGACTTCATCGCCGACCTCGATAGGACATTAGAGAGTAAGTGCTCATGCCCACCGAGCTGTCAGAACTCTTGATGAATTAGCGTGTGTGCTGGCGCCGCCCGCAACTCTGGATTAACATAAGCGTTTTGTTCCCTGTGTCAGCTATGCTAACGACCACTCATAAAGTGACACAGCAACCCCTCCCCTCGGGTTTCTTAGAAACAGTGATGTGTGAGGAGGAGGAGGGTGAAGGGGCCGGGGCGGTGGTGTTACGTGGACCATGAAGGTCTCTCAGGCAGCGTGTCCCTTTTGAACCTGTCAATCAAACTCGCAAGAAAGTGCTCTGACCAACACCGTGCAATTACACACATCACAAAGCACTCCAATCGTCAGCTCCTGCACTTACTGTATCTCAGGAATAGTTTTCAGGTATCTGGACATGACTTCAGTATTCATTACTCTACTTATTTTTACAGATAGCTTCTTTCTACTCATTATATTTTGACAACAGGCTCGTTACTTTAGATTTTATACTCTTAAGGGGAATAATCCTGATTATTTTTTGCACCTTTACCAACATCAAGAGGGGCACAAACAGAAAAGCTGCGCTCTTTGTGCATCCATCTGTGCGCGTCAAACATGACAGGTATAAACTTCATAAGAGTTTGAACTTGGCGTCGTATTCAGAGCAGCACAACACTTTCTATCCCTCTGATTTGCACACTGAAGCAGGAAGTAACGTTCCTGGTTTTAAAAATGTGTTAGTCACACTCAAAGTTAGGTTGACTTCAGTTCGATCATGTTCTAAAATGAGGTGATAAAAAACAGCGGTATAAATGTCCTTCAGAGGGAAACTTTTACTTTGAGATATGAGGACTCTGCAACACTTGCACTGGCAGTAAACAAGTCCAATAAGTACGCCTGCCTCTACAGAAGTATCTGTTCTTCTACGTTTCCTCCTCTGCATATTTATAGATATGTATGTTTGCTTATGCACATGAGAAGATTAAAGAAAAAAAGGGCGTCGTTTAACTTGCAAAATGTCATTGATAACAGACACACACGGCTCATTTGTGTTTGACTTCTGTACTTTGGGGATTGTGAGTGTTTGAACTTGCTTCAGAGTTTGAGGAATGTGTGCCGCTGCGTGAATTCCCACTGTAAATGTCAGGAATGGAATGAGACCGGAGTGGGAGTTGTGTGGATGTCTTTTCCTTCCCTCGGCCCTCGCCCTGTTCTGCCGCTGAGTGTCTGTCTTTCACAGACTGTCTGTAAAAGAAACTGGACATTCAGTGAGCCTGGGCGGGAAGTCGGCCAGCCTCCTGTTGGCTCTGCTGAATGGTGTGTTTATTAGGGGGCCACCGTTGTTTACGATGACCGGCCCGTAAAAGCGAGCAGCCCGCCGCTCTGAGAATAGAGCCGAGGAGCCAGAGAGTCCGGTTCTAATCAGGTCTGTCTGTCTCTGTTCTCAGGCATGTGACGAGGAGGCTCAGAGTCGTCTTGGGAGTGCAGCCACACGAGGGAAGGAGGGAGTGAATGTTTGGACCCCCCCCCCGAGCAGCATACGCCCGGCTCCTACACCCAAAACCACCCAACAGGATACAGCTGGATCCCAGTGGCGTCCAAGCAGCTCCACCACGGCACCAGCTCCTAAATTTAACCCAGCCATCTACTCACTTCAACCACCTGGATACTGGGGCTGTAAGGGCAGCGAAGAGGGCCAAAATTAGCTTAGCAGGAAACCTGAGGACACAGCATGATGCAATGGACTCCATGAATCATTACGAGGAGTGAGGAGGCGTGAATGAAACGCCGCAGAGAGTCACTGGAACTTTTACTGTCAGATCACATCAACACTCCAACCCCTGAGCTGGAAGAGTATTTAAAAAAAAAAAAAAAAAAAAGCTTTGTATAATAGAAATATATTTGTAATTTTATAGAGCTCCTTATTGTCTTTTCTTTGTGTAAAATATATTTTTGTATCTTTATGTAAATAATAATTCTATTTGCCTTATTAACAGGACGTTCAGATTAACTGGAATAAACTGAATCCTCTCTGGAGAAAGCTGGAAAGCTATATGTGTATTTAATACAGCGAATGCAGAGCCAGAGATAATATTAAAGTATGAAATGTTCTTTTTACTAACACACGACTCCGCTCTTTATTTTGGACCAGGGCGTTTGCTTTTCTGGGCTTCTGTCAGCTCGTCTCAGTAACACAGAGCTGAAGTTCATGTGCAGTCTCGTTTCACTTTAGCGACCACAGACGCCCTCTGTCAGGTCCATTCAGCAGGTCAGAGTAAGGATTAGCTTCTCTAAAGTTTAACACACCAGCGTATTTCACATTAAATTTGTACATTTTGCAGAAAGCACTTTGATCTGTTATCGAGTCCCTGCAGGAAGAATTGGTTTCTTAGCAAAGCTGTGGAGCGCAGGAGGGGTTCAGCTGCTGTTTGCTAATCTGGAGAGATATCAGAAGTTCAACTCCAGTGAATCTGTGAAGGAACACTCATACAAACATGCAACCAAAAGCAATGCATGCAGGAAAAAAGAGCAAAAGGGGCCATGATGGCAGCAAATGCAAGTAAAAGATGTTAACACATTAAAGTAGGATAATAAAATAAATACCATCTTGGATTGAAAATGTGCACAATCATTTAGTAAAACTCGACGTAAGAGGGACTATTGTTTCAATACCAGTTCTCAGATTTTGGTCTTTTATTTCAGCTTGCAGAAGGCATCCTCTTTGGGTCTTTTAAGGCACAAATGTGGAAACTTCAGAGAAAAGACAAAAGGGGGAACCTCGATGATCAAACTGTAGCATGAAGTTCAAAAATCATTCCTGATGTAAGGAGAAATGTGGTCAATTAAAAAACATCCAGGAGAATTTACATTTAAAATCTGTGGGTTCTAAAAGATGCATTTAGTGCAGTAAAGCAGTCCACTAAATGAGGCCCATATTTATATGTTGAGAAAGCTGTCTCTTCAGCACCTTGAAAATGTTCGACTCTTCCAAGAAACAAAAACAAAAAAACGTCCCAGATGCCCAAAACACTTTGCATTTTTAAATGTTTTGCTGATCTGCCTCCAGATCTTTAGCGGCCTTTGCAGGAGCGAGCCCAACATAGAGCTACAAACACAGAATCTACAACAAACTTTACGATTAACTGCGTCGTCATTACATTAATCATGTGCTTGGAATAAGGGAGTAGAGGCGTCATGCAGCAGATTCCTAATAACGTAAAAGTCATGCATGTAGCAACAGCCACACACAGACGCACTGAAATAGATACAACACGTCACCTACCTTCTGTGCTCACTAATCAACCTCTCAACAATAAAAACACTTATGTAACCTCTGCAGCAACAGGGTCTATTTCCAGCGGCGGAGGGAGACAGGAGGGTGTGACCTCTTACAGGGCCAGCAGCAGGTGTGGCTCAAGTGGTCTAATGTCAGAGACGACCCCTCAGCCTGTGCAGACCGGCCTCCATGATGGTTCTAGAGCAGCAGTGCAGCAGGTGTAGACGGACCAGAGAGCACGATCGATGAGTTTCAGGAATACTCAAACACAAAAAAAGACCTAATGATGTGTAATCTAGGCCGTCAGGCGGACATACCCTGACTTTTTTAATCCCACATTTCAACCAATAAGACTGACAGGCAACCTGATAAAAGCAAACACCTAAACGCCATGCTACCAGTTTGTAACACAAGCTTCCTGATATAAGAGGTAAGTAACAAAATGCAAAGACAATTTTGAACTTTGCACAACAATAATCAAATGCAAAATGAAGAAGAATCACTCGAGGAATGTTCAGGAACTTGTGTCTCTCAGCTGGTTTGCAGGAGTTTCATGTTTTCTTTACTGTTTTTTTAAGCTTTATTTATGTGGTTTTTGTATGCCTTTATTCAGTGAGGACAGTGGACAGAGTAGGAGATCTGGAGAGAGAGAGAGAGTGGGGGATGAGATGTGGGAAGGGAGCCACAGGTCGGACTAGAACCCATGGCCGTCCACTTGGAGGACTAGGCTCCATACATGGGTTTTGTGACCTAAACCGCTAGGCCCTCAACGGCCCCATTTTGTCTTTGCTTTGCACTTATTTTGCAGATTCTGTGTAAACAATGCAGATAATGTAACATGAAAGAGAGTGGCCAATCTTGTAATTTAAGAGAATGAACTCTCTTCTGATCCGACGACCGCTTTAGAAACGTCAAGAGCTTCAGAAGACATTGCGCAACACATTTCAAAGGCTTACAGTTCATGCACTTTGAATGAGCAGAACTGTTGGAAGTGTCCTTTAAACTGTGTCAGTCTGTACTGTTCACACTTGTCCGATAGCTGCACGTAAAGAACATTAGGCCCCTCCTTTCCTTTAGCCCGTTACTGATTGCATCCGTGCTGATTCGGCTGCAGCCTCTGATTTGATCTCCTCTGAAGTCTCATGTTTTGAAGCCTCTCAAAAGAAAACCTCAGCCCACAAGCTGAGAGTCCCCCGACAGCTGTGCGCGGCTGCAGTTCCCAGTCGGTGGATCCAGCCAGCCGACTGTGAGCGCATGCCAGACTGTGTTAATGTGATGGCAGGAAGCTGGCACAGAGACGGCCGTCTTGTTTCTTCAGTACAGTTGGCAGAGGGAAGCTGTGGGCACAGTCTCGCTCACAGTACACCTCTCCGCTCTGTGTGCTGTTACGAGGGTTTGGGCTGGACGCCGGGCAGCTGGCACGGATCGGAGGGACCATGTTGACACAACACATGATCCCCATCCCTCTAAAACAAGCTTCCCACTTGGCAGAAAGGGGCATCTTTTTGGCAGTGGGGGTCTGTCCTGTAGAAGTGTTGGCCTTGGCAGTGGAGCGAGTGTATGCACACAGGGCTGGAAGTGTGGGAAAGTAGGAGACCCGTACACATGGCGTGCTGTAAAACACGCTGCAGGAGGACGAAAGATTGACTTCATGACATCCTACAAAATATAGAAATGTAAAAATTGGGAAACACTTACAACAATGGTGCAGAAAGCCATGCACATACAGCAGGCTGCAAGTTCAGAAACAAACCCTCAAAACAAATGTTAAAGTCCTAAACAAAAACACGACTGTTATTATCTCGTTGGAAAGCTAGCGTTGTGATCTTAACATATTGAGACAAATGAGCTCTGCTCTTGAGAAAACAACAAAAATGTGCACTAAATGAATTAGTGGACGCATGTCAGCTCAGGCGCCTGTAGTTGTAGCGTAGGCTGAATGTTTTTGTAGTTTTTTGCAGCAGTTTTTAATAGTTTCTGTTTTGGACTTTTTGGATGTGTTTCTGATTTTTCTTTGTTTCTGAATTTGCAGCTCTGTTCTACTATTGTATATATTTTATATATTAGTGGATAGAGGAACAAGCAGATTAGTTGAGAAAGCCAGAGTTCATCCTGCAGCCGTGTGTCAGTCCATACATGCTACTTGTTCAGTGTTGAAGTGGTGGTTCTATGAATAGTCTGGGCAGAGACACACAGATGTTTGTCCACATCACAAAGAGTCAGAAATACACAGAGTCAAATATCAGGTTCAGCTTTCTGCTTCATCTTCATCATCACTGGAGGCCAGATGTCTGCATAGACTGAATGTATGCATGTGTGTGGGCAGAATGGTTGGTGTGTGTGTCTGAGCATGTCTGTGCTTGTTTGACAATTTTTTTTTTGTTTTCTTCTACTCCACATTTACATTTAGCTCAAAGTCAAGCAGAAGATTACATTTTTCTAGCGTTCTGGCCTGAAATGAAGCTTTAACCCGTGCTGAAAAACGTATATGCAGTTCCTTAAGGAGCCACTAGAGGCTGTCTCCAGCAGTGAGTCGATCCCCATAGAGCCCGATGTTTGAATTTCCAACTTTACTGCAGGAATAAGCCCGTTTACAGCCTGGTGCAAAATACTACTACCTGAGCCGGCGCATCCTCAGCCAAGTGACGTATCAGCAACAACAAACATGGCGGCGATAACGAGGGAGTTAATGTCTGCTTCTCTAACGGACGCTGAGCCTTAACAGGGAGACACAGAATCTAGGTAAGTTGTTGGGATGTTTGCCGCAGTTTGTGTTGTAAAATTTTTACATTTTTGTAGAAAGTTAAATCAAAACATTAAGAGCACTGCCTAAATGGACAGTAACATATTCATATATTCATCCTTTTGTTTAGAGACTTCTACAAACAGCCATCTTTGTCCTGAGTCTCCGGCAATGACATCTTCCATCATCATTACAGATGAGTCCAGACTCACTCTGAGGAGGACTGACAGGCAGCTTTAGCTCTCATGGAGGTGATTATCATTACTGCCTCGTGCTTTCCTCAAATTACACGTCCATTAACATCTCCATTATCACTATCACACTGACTGATCTCTGACCTCTCTGACAGTATGAGGGACCTCCTCGAGTGTGGAATTGTACTGAAACAGCTGAGTTAACCTGACCAGAGGAAACATCTCTGACTGAAAAAGTAAAAAGATAAAATACTCCTCCCTGCAGTCTTTGTTATTTACAGAAAAACTTCATAGAAAAACTGACGACTAAAATGACTTAAAATGGATCTTACATAATGAAATTTGGCCTCATCTCCACCTCAGGGGGTGAGGTCACTCTAAGCAGGCAGATGCTTTACACACACACACACCCACACACACACACACATACACACACACACGGTCCAGTGAGTGACAGAGCGCTGGGTTTACTGCAGAGGAGGTTCATGTTCAGGAGTTTCTAAGGACTCATTCCTCAACAGGAGGAAGTGACATGATGTGACTTTCTGCTCGTTTTGTAACTAAGGAACAATAACAACAATGTTTGTATGGTGACAAAGTAAAGGCACGTTGCTATGATGACAGAGCAGAGTCTGACAGTTGTGTAATCGATCAAATCATTCTGCTTAAGGAAGCTGAGACGCTTCTCATGTTGCATCCTCAACCCGTTGAGCCTGGCTCAGACTTCAGGAGTTTTAAAATCCTACCTGACTTATAAAATGCGGTAGCTTCACAAACATGAGAATTCTTCTTCATAATCTCAAGCATGCACACACTACAAGATATGAAAATAACACCCACATCACACACTGGAGGATATTACTAAGATTATCGTGCCCGGCTGAGGAGCGCACCACCTCATGTGACCTCATGGGATCTGCAGGATGCAAACACAATGTACAGAGTAAGGTTGTTGACTATTCAGTGTTTGGATACTTTCAGGTACCACATGCTCTTCTTCTGCTGGCATATTTTTTAACAAGGAGGGGGAAAGAAAGAGAGCAGTTTGTGTTCATTAAAAACAAGAAATTACCAAATATTGTGTGACCAGGACTTCTACTTGTTGTTGCCATGGTATTCAACTAGGTATCGATTTTCACTAGAATTGTGACAACGTTTTAAAATACAGACTTCCAGATATACTCTACTGTGCAGACCATAAGAAGTCCTTTTAAATCGACATGCTTGTGGTGCAAGGAGAATAGATGCCCTTCACTCCTGAGGGTTTTCTTACCAGAAGGATAAAAGATGGATTCAATATGACCTTATTTATCCTTTAAGTTAAATATGCACTAGAAGAATTCTGATTTCCTGGAACATTTTTTCTTTTTATTCACTTTATTTGAATCCTTAAGTTCAGCAAACTACGTTCTCCATTCAGCTGCAGCAGATGGAATATTAGACGTCAAAACGTTGGCTCACATTTTGTGTAAGAAATGCCATGATATCATCGGGCCCGGAGCCGGCTGATTCTCAGCCAGTGTTTGGAAACAGCTGCCGTCTCCCTGAGCTCCTCTGAACCGAGCGTGCACTTCCTCTGAGCCCGGCGGAGTCAAACTGGAAGAGTGGACGAGGAGAAACTGCCATGAGCTCTGACACGACTTCATGTGTCTGCATTTCTGCTTTTTTTTGGACAGAAAGAGGAACTTCTGATGGAGAGAAAGCAAGGGAATTACAGAACCATGAAATGAATTGGAGAAATGTTAGTTTATTTTAAGGTTTTCTAGGGAGGTTTTTTATGCCGTTATTTCAGAGATAGGACAGTGGATAGAGTCAGAAATCAGGGAGAGAGAGAGAGTGGGGGAATGTAAGCGGGAAAGGAGCCACAGGTCAGATTTAAGCCCAGGCCGCCCGCTTGGAGGACTACAGCCTCCGCACATGTTGCATGCACACTAACCACTAGGCCATCCGCACCCCCTTGTTGGAGTAATGTTTCATAAAAGATAAATAAAGTGTTTTATTTCTCTTTTTGCATCAGGAGTAGCTTGAGCTCGTATAACTTTACAGTAAGCTTTGGTAGATTAAAACCAGATTATGTCAGTTATCATGAATCATGCGGGACGTCTACGTGGCCGAGGGATTGTTCTGCAGACCGACTCTGAGTCAGAGTGAACGGTGCATGAGAACGAGGGGAGGGTGATCCAATATTTCCAAGCCGATGAGTCACAGCTGCACATGTGATGGATGTGAGCACGCAGGAGGAACTGTAAGTGGTGACTCCATCTTTTTTTTCCCCCCTCTCTCCTTTGAGTTTTACATTTTTTGGGGACATAAACTTCACAAAGGGGGACGGACCTGAAAACAAAGGTATCTCCAGGTTGTGCCCAGATGACCCTCTGCTGTCCTCATCCTCCCTCTTATTGTTGTCTGCCTCCCATCTGTTGCGCCACTTCCTTGCATTCATCCCTCTGTCTTTCTGCATCTGAATGACTTCTCATAAACAGTTCCAACATGGGAAGAATTCCACATATCTTTCTTCGTCTGCACCGCCTTTTCCTGTTACCTTTTCTGCCTCTTTAAGGAGAGTGAGATTGAACATCCTAACTCCTTTTTTAAAAATCTGGTCTCCGCTGTCTTTCCCTGAGAACTCATTCAAGCTGTGGGTTTGAACTTCTGCACAGGTGACAATAAAAGTCGCTTCATTTTTCCAAAGCCAGCTTCTAACACCGAACATGGAGTGAGAAAAGCCGAGCCAGAGAGTGACGTGTTCAGACACAGCTCATGTGCATTTAAAGGGGACATAGTCTGAAAAATCCACTTCTTCAGTGTTTTTGAACATATATTTGGGTAACCTGAGTGTCTACTGACCCACAAAATGTGAAATAAACCCATCCAGTCCTTTGTTTGTGGTCTGCATAAGTCTTACAACACAGAGATAAATGCTCCGTTTCAAATGTGCTCTCATTGTGATGTCACAGTGGGATTCTGGTAAACAAGAAATCCCCTAATATCTCCACCCATGGACTCCATCCCCAACCTAGAGCAAAACTTTTGCACAGGTCCGCCATTGTTATTCTCGCTAGTGAAGAGTGATGTCTACCGGGAAAACTCAGGGGGGGCTCATTGCATTTAAAGAGACACACACATCAAAACGGAGCGTTCTGAGAGAGCTGGTTTATACAGGGTCACAAACCTCCTCTGGTGCTTGATTCATGTTATATTTTGACCAAAGCACAGCACAGATGTTTCATTTAGACCACAGGGGACTGTTTGAAAAGGTGGAGAAGGGGGATAATATGTCCTCTTTAAAGGTACAGACACAGAAACAGCCTGTACTGTACAGGGCTGAAATAGAGGGGTTTATAGTCAAATACAGGATCAGAGTGAATTCAGAACAAGAAACTTCACACACATGTTTTGGGGAGCTCTGAGACTTATTAAGTAAGAAAATGCATGTGTGGGGTCTAAATGTGCATATTGCAGTATATCAGTAGGTTTAACACTCTGAGACAGTATTCTCTCTCAGGAAATGTTATCCACTGATGCAATTTGTCCCCTCTTAAATCCCTAAAGGGTCCTCAGTCCAGCCACAATGAGCTCTGTGTTCTCTGTGTGGGGAGGATTAAACACAGAGAGAGGAGCATGGAGAGGGATTACCCCTGTGACTGTGTGCAGAATTAACGTTAATTTTCACTTAGGTTTTCTTAGCAGGGTTTGAGGCGTCCTGAAATAACAGTATAATGATCTGTATCAACAGATCGTCGGGTTTATTGGAGGTTTAGGAGGGTGTGAGGCGGTGAAAGACAAACTGTCCCCACAGATTTCGTCTTAATTGCAGCGAAACCACAAACTTTGGAAACACACAAACACTCGCATGGGGCTGACATACAACCCAGACATCCTCATACAAGAAAAACATGCTTTAATGCATTTCTTGAAGCTTCAGTTGCAGCTTTGAAATGTCACAGGCAGACCTCTAAATGTTGAAAAAAAAGAGAGAAAAGTGCAGAGAGGAATCTGCTTTGAAAATACTGAATCAGAGTCTGGTTGCATGAAGGGTTGAAAGAGAAAACATGTTTGTGAATCATTGAGGTCATACAATTTGCATATTATTCACCTCGTTGCAGAAGATTTTCCAAACAGTGTAGTGGACTGATCTCTGGCTTTAAGGAAAACCACAACTTTCTGTTCGTGCACCAATCAGCTCGCAGAAATCAAAGGAACTATTTACATCCTCATTTCAGACATGATGTCCCAATGTGGGGTTGAGGAGATACTGGACTCAAGGGCAGACGATGTCAGCAAATAAATATATTTAGCAAAACCTTCCAGTTGAGAGACGACCAACTCTAACTGAGCCACAGCCGCCCGAGCAGTGAAATAACATCAACATTAGCGTCATTGTGTTATGAATTAAATAAGTCTCAATGTGTTATCGTTAAATATTCATGGACAGCTGCTTTACACCCTGATAAGAAACCTGATTTTAGCAGACTAAGGCCATTGTTAATAATTTACGTCCAACAGATGCTTCCTCCTGTTTTCACTTCTCCTCCCATCCTCCTGTTTTTTCTCTCCATTCCTCCCACTTTAACCCGCTCCTCCCCCTCCTCCCTTTACGTCCTACATCTAACTCTTCCTCTCCTCCCTCCTCCTTTATCTCCTTTGTCTCCTCCTCCCTCCTTCCTCTCACCCTCATCATGCCCTGTGGTGTTTCGGAGCAGGGTGGGTTTACTTTTTCTTCGTCTTTACTTTTACTGGTGTCCTCCCTCTCTCCCTCGGTCCCTTTGTGCCCCGTGGCCGGGTTAGAGAGGTGGGTCAGGGTTTAGCTCTGGGCCAGCAGCAGCACCCTGTTATTAACCCATGTGGGGCCTCTACAGAAGCTGTCGGGTTTCAGTTTGCTGGTTGTGAAACTGAGATGATGCAGCAGTCTATGGCTAACATCCTGCTGATGTCACTGAGTTTATCTTTAGTGTCAGATCACTTCTAATGACCTCCAGTAACATTTGATTCCAAACTTTTAATGGAACTTGTAACACCAAAACCCCACATTTAGGGTTTCATCTTTTTCCGTGTTGTTTCTATGCTCACATGACTCAAAAAGACAGCGGCTCCTGGGTGAAGTCCTGAACCCTCTGATCATTGTTCTGCTCAATATTCCTCTTCTTAGAAACTGTTCTCTTAAGCCTTCTTAACACTTGAACAAAACTCCTGAAAAACTCTGCATGTCAGTCAGGAGAGCTCAGGTGAGGTTTCCCCCCCTCAGGCTGCAGTTCCCATGGACAGTCTGGTCACATTTTAAATCAGCTTTAATGAAAAACTATTGATGGGCTCCATGCAGGGAGAGATCCTCGCCCATTTTGACCCAATCCAGAACCCAAGAAGCCCTCTTTAAGGTATGAAGATTTAGCCTATTTATAATCTTCTAATTGAGAAATATGGGGCTTAAAACCAACCCCATCTAAAGCCCAGTCTCAGTCCGGTTAAAGCCAGTCCAACCCAGGTAAGGCTGAAGACCACAGTAAGACATACAGGCTTATCTCAGTCCATCTTGGGCTAACACATTCTCCGCTCCTTGTCTCTCTCTCCCATTAAAAGAAAGCAGAAATAAGCTGAGAAGAAACAGGTTCACATCGGGTTTGAACGTTTTCTACCGAGTGATAGAGAAGATATAGACTGTCATCTGTAAATAACAGAACCTGAAAAAGCAGCTGGAGGGGGGTTTCTTTAGGCAGACTCGGCTCCATGTGGCCGTAAATCAGAGCTTGTTGGGAGCTGCTGCTGCAAACTGGACGGATAAGAGCAGTTTGACTAAACTACAGAGTAAATCTGCCTCAAGACCAAAACAATGAACTTAAATTGGCTTTAATGAACCTCACTGCTGCTGAGATACTAAACCTTTGCAGTTTTATCTGATGAATTTGTGAATCCTTTTCTTGTATTGAACAAACACAGGTTTGAGTGACAGCAGTGATTTCAGCAGAAAGGTGAGCAGGTTCTTAGCAGCACTTGTGTCGACACTTTACGGTTATCGACAGGGTCGCTCCTGAAACCTGAAAGTGCCTCCTCGGGGGAGAACTCTCCTCCTCCCCCTTTGTGATCCCTGACAGAACCTGAAGGAGTCTGTTTCAGTTCCAGGAGAGCTGACGCTGCAGGGCATCAGTGAAATCAGCCTCATAAATACAGGCAGAGACAACAAACCCAACGCTGTCCTCTCTGTGAGAGGGGGGGGTCCACCGTCCTTTGTCTTAATCACAAGCCTGCTGCGTGTTTGATGGAACACAAATAAGAGAAAAAGACAAGGTTTTAATGTTTTCTCCAACTGCTCTGTCCATTCATTTTTACGAGCAAGAACAGGATTGGAGCAGGATCGGCTTTTTAAAGGTTAATTTTGGGCTTTTTACGCTTTTGTTTTTAGAGACATGTCAGGTGGATAGAGTTGGAAATCAGGGAGAAAGAGAGGCGGTCGGGAAAGGAGCCACATTGCGCACACTAACCCCTAGGCTACCGGCTCCCCAGGATCGTCTGTTTGAACCTGTTTAAATCAGCAGGAAAGTTTCACCTGATTCATAATTCATCTCCGCATAATGCAGAAGATGAGGCGCAAGCTGAAGATTTCCTCGTTCAAGTGCAGCTTGCATCAGTCAAATATTTCTACTTGAAGTACGATTCATCTCTGTCAGATTCAAATATATAATCGCTCTTCTTGTACGAGTTGACATCTCTTTCTCGCAGCTCGTCGTTACTCTCAGCAGAAGCAAACAGAACAAGTGTCCCAACAAGACTCTGCGTGCCCCACGTCCTCTCTGAACTCTCCACACATCCATCATGAACAGTACATTATGATGAACTGAGAAGGTCGGAGTCAAAGTGCTGTCTGGAAGTTATTACCGCTTTAAAGGTCGCTGTTGTTACAGCACGTCTACATTTGTCTGGGTGAAAAATATACACCGACTACAACTCTACTTTATTTTACTCTTTTGAATGTCCTTTAAATGTATTCATCAAATAAATGGAGCCAACCAGCAAAAGACTTATCACATATGAACCTACTGTACACTCGGAGAGATAATAAACATCATGAATCTTGAAACCAGATGAAAAAGAAAACAGCTGCAAATCAAGTCACCACAACAGAAGTGTTCTAGGTGTGCTCTCTGCTCAGTGCAACAGGTTTATTATTGACCTGAAGCAACTGCAAAGTGTTGCTGACCTGCTGCACCCCTTCTTTGTTTTGGACTTTGATGGACAGAAGGCTGAAGGTAACACTCACAACACAGGCTATAATTGTGGTTTATTAGAAGTCCTCTGTTTTTCTATTTTGACTGATCCACTTTTTTTGCTTTTGTTAAACATCCTTGTTGAATACAGAAGACAGATTTTTGAACTTTTAACCTGTGTTTCTCTTGCCTTGACTGTGGACGGCCCAACATAGGGAAGGCTGTGTCTCAGTGGAGTCGGTCATACCTCAACAGGAAGGTTGGAGGATTCAATCCCCAGCAGCTGCAGCCACATGTTGGGCAAGACACTCAACCTCAAGTTGCTCCCGCTGCTTCATCTGCTTCGTCTGAATGTGTATGAATGGGATTAGTTACTTCTGGTTGTCACTTTACAAAGCAGCCTCTACCATCAGTGTATGAATGTGTAGGTGTGACATGCGTTTTAGTAGTCAGAAGACTAGAAAATCTCAAGTCCGTTTACCATTTACTGCTTGGTGCACAACATGTTTTTTTTTAATTTGACCTTTTATTGCACTTTTCAGCCACCGTAGAGCGGTCATGTTTAATGCAGTCTCAGACATGTTGGTTAAAATGCTGTTTAACATTTAAAGATAGAAGTGTGGATGGAGCATTAGACTCTTGAGGTAAAGAAAACAGATACCCAACATGTTTTTGTGTGGAGGTAGAAACAGGCGTCAGAGAGTCAGAAAAACAGAAGCTTTGCTCGGGCTGTGCTGGTTGACAGAAGGGAAGCTCATTCAGAGAGGTATTTCCTGACTGTTGGGGTAATTAGGCCCATCAAGCCTCAGACTCGCAGGATAACAAAACCTAACTGTGGCTACACTAATTACACCCCGTAATCATGCCTCTCTCTCTTTGAAGGACTACAGGTCGCCAGCGTTTATTCACCAAATGAGTGAACAGGAAACCAGAGTCAGTGTTGTGTAATACCCCGGCCCATTAAGATGTGGAATTATATTGGAGACTATTATTGGATGAGAAGACATCTGCATTGGTAGCAATCGTCCGAGTAATGACATTTAGGGAGGGAGGCGGGGAAAGAAAAAACTATTACTCGATTATCTTTCTAAAACAAATCTGACTCCTGGTCTCTGGTGAACCAACCGGTCTCTGTGGAGGAAAGGTCAGGAAACACACACACACACACCATCCTCTACTGTTGCTTTGTTGACTTTTCGAGGTGAAGTCTTGGAAGGAATGCACGCGTGGGGTCAATTGTTTTCTCCTTTAGTGAAACATCAGGAAAAAGGCTCACAGGCTGGAGAAACCTGACGTACGGTTTGGCCTCTGTCGCTCAAACAAACCTCTGAACTCCTTCTCTAAATGTCAGTGTTTCACTTCATCATTCATCATCATTATGGTCATTACCTCATCTCTCCTCGAGGGCTGTTGGCGGGATACGCTCACTTCGTCTGAAGGATGATTCAAATCTGAGGTCAAAAACTAAACCTCCACCTGGGCTGTGTGCGTGTGTTCATGAGGAGAAGAACAACAGCTTTGAGAGGTCATGTTGTCACTAAAAACATCCAGAACTTGTAGTTCCATGAACTACTTTTCAAAGAACTTAAACATTGACGCTCCCTATTTTAAGAAACACTCTGAGAATGAGTTGGCTGTCAAATATACACGAGGAAGATCAGTCCTTAAAAAGGTGGATTCAGTAGAATTTCTTGTTGCAGTTTGTAAACACAACATTCAAACTGGGCCCCTCCTCATCACCCCCAGATGGGCACGCTGCCAGGAGCTACACTGCAAGCTACCGCGTGCTAGCACAAGCTAACCGCCGGTATTTGGTACCGGCTTGTCCGACAGACAGCAGACTAACTCCAAGGTTCCCCCTCGTCATTGAAGGTGCTCTATCTGCTTGGCTTTTGCCTCACTATGATTATATTTTCTCTCCTTTGCCGCTACGTCCACGTCCAATCGCTGAATTGTAACCACTCCTAAACTCACCTGCTGCGCTGTCATTGGCTGGAGGAAACACACCAGCTCCGCCCAGAAACGTCTCGATTCAACCAAAACATACCAGAACATAAAAATCGCGTCAGAGGACGTGGTCTCTGCAGACACAGTCACCACCACACATAGAAGTGATGATTCAGCTGCTTTACTTTTGTAAGTCAATCGATCCATCATCCATTTTCTTCCGCTTATCAGAGGTCGAGTCGCTGTGGCAGCAAGCGCAGTAACCTTTTCCAGCACTTCCTGCGGGCTTCAGAGGCATTCCCAGGCCAGACGGTATATATAATCTCTCCAGCGAACTCTGGGTGTACCCTGGGGTCTCCTCCGACTTTTGTATGAATCTATATTTAATTTTTCCCAAAAAATCGTTTCTGACTCTGTCTTTAAGTCAGAGGAGAGTTCATCTCTTTTTACAGATTCTACATAAAAATGTTGAATTTGTACATGGTGGTCTGGGGTTTCAGCATGAGAAGTGTTCTGTTTTTTCTTGTTAGTAGTAGCCTAGATTTGTAGTCCGAGGTGTATTAACCAATTGCACATCAGCAGATGTTGTAGCCAGTAATGGCGATTTGTCAACATCAGGGTTTTTGAGGTTTTGTCTTTAGAAAAAGCTTACAGAGTAAGTGAGGCAGACTTTTTTTTTGGTACAATCATTCTTTTTCCTCCTGATTTATCAAGACAATAATAGAGAGGGAGGCGTTCATTTCCATTCATTTGGTCTGAGGTAGCAGACATTTATCTCTGAGTCACAGAGGAATGCTGCTGGAGGAGAGATGGAGGGTGTTTGAGGCCAGAGCGGCTCGGTTTGACGAGGTGGTGTGTGAGAAAGAAGCAGGAAGGAAAGAGTGAGCGAGAGGCTCAGGGAGGAGGAAATCTGCTGAACAAATCAGTGCTGCATCTGTGCGACACACAAACTCAGATCACCACGCAGCAGGGAGCGGAACAACTTACAAACAGCAAAATGAAACATTTCACTGCAGTCAGTCTCAGCCTGTAGCCATGACAACGCGTCACGTCTCTGACCAGATGTGTTGTGTGTGAGCCAACACGAGTGCACCGTCAGCAAGAAAGCATCAGATTCTCATGTGACTGTGAGCTGGCCTGCTCCTCTAAACTCCTGCTGCTTTCACATGTGTATAGTACACAAAGTTAGACACACAAAAAAACCACAAATGGAGGAATTCACCATGAAGATGGCAGGGAAACTCTGGGAGAAAAGAGCCTCAATCCGGGAGGTACAATCATGTTTCAACAGTTACCAACCATTGTAAACAACATAACATACCTCAGTGACCTTTTTAAAAAAAAAATGTTTCCATCTTTAGGTTCATTACTCGGATATTATTTGCATTTAAAAAGTTTTAGGTGCATGTAATTTACTAAAACATTTGCAAAGTTTTATCCCATTTATTTGCAGATTGTGGATTTTGTGCGTTTGAACCATCTGAAATATGAATGTACAGTAAGAAGCAGAAAAAGCTTCCTTTGCATTCCCGTTGGTTTTGAGCCATTTAGAGCCTATAAGTGACCTTATATGGACGAGATGAACGACCTTAAGGTAAAATTAGAGCAAAGTTAATGCTACAATTAGCTCATGGTACCATTGTTCTTAGTTATCGTGGCTCAAGTTTTGGTTCTAATGGGATTTTTTTTGGTTCTTATTTGGACAGGCCATAGAGTGGAGAATGACAGGAAATGATGGGAGAAGAGAGTTAGGGAAATGACCTCTAACCGGTGCCACAGGTGCGTTTATAATGAACGGTAACTGTGATACAAGTTGTGATGCTACTTCTGGCTAGTGACAAATACATTGTACAGAGCCAAAACAACCTTCTTATCTAAATAAGGCACAGAAAATGATGAGCTAGACCACCGCTGTCAAACAGCTGACTCAAAGCTAAACTGTCCAGGAGACGGGAAGCCTGCCTGCTTACCCCATGAATCAACATTTATCAAAAGACTCACAAAAACCACAGAAGATGTGCTGTAAATGTGCTCCAAACCCTGGAAGTAGAAGTTTTTAGTGTCAGCGACAGGAGAGCTGCATTTCCACACCGACAGGTTAAAGCCTGCGATGTCTTTACCCAAAACACTGAAGTAATTAGATTTCAGAATATAACAAAATCTAAATATACAAATCCTCACATCACATGTTTGCACAACAAACAGCAACCCAGCAGTCACAAGTGGAAAAAACAAAGCATTGTTT
The DNA here is from genome assembly GCF_963930695.1 of Labrus bergylta. Lineage (NCBI taxonomy): Eukaryota > Metazoa > Chordata > Actinopteri > Labriformes > Labridae > Labrus > Labrus bergylta. Next base: position 11,950,695 of record NC_089207.1, read on the forward strand.
ATCAGTCGTCAAGGACGACAGCATTATCATATCTGTTCAAGCTGACCACAGTGTGCAAAAACCACATCCTGTGCATGATGTAAGACTCCTCACAGGACGGTTAGCAAACTCCAAATATCAGAGTGGGAAACATTAGTAACGGTGCGTTCACTGAGTATATGTCACAGGGGGAGTAACGCTGAGTAAACTTGGGCAGGACAAATCTGCTCTCTTATTCATGATATCACACTTAAACAATCTTCCATTGTTCATCACAGCCCCTTTTTCATACTTACTAAACTACTGAAATAATACTGAAATCAATGTTAAAACATCTATTGATGAACAGTATTTGAAGAGGGGGTTTGTAGAGGCCGACATGGAAAAAGTTCAAGCCGGACATTTGTGGCAGAAAATAAGTTGCAAACCCCAGCAGAAAGATTTCCCTGCCTTCAGTCTCACTTCCATTATTCTTAGAATACACGCACGCATACACACACACACACACACACACACACACACACACACACACACACACACACACACACACACACACACACGTCTATGTAACTATCTGGGTCTGAAATGGATTCTTATCTTTATAAATGTTCCACTTTAGCCCGGCCTGGTTTACCCGAGTTATTCAACAACCAAGCACATGGTTTCTGAACGACTTTCTGAATGACACAAAGTGCGTGCACGCTTGACAGCTCTCAAGACTCAACCTTTACTGCATGCATTTTTCCCTAAAACAACACTGAGTTGTAGACATTTAACCAACAATTCATGGTGAAGTGGTGAAGGTGACGGCCTTTAAAAGCTTTAATGGAATTTTCTGCAAACTTTCAAGATGCAGTTAAATATTCATGAACCCCCCCCCCCCACACAGATTTCCGTTCATACTCTGACAACATCTTTAAACTGATATGTATTTAGCTAAAATATAGTTTATGCATGAAACAAGGAAGCCTCTGAAAGCATGGGTCAGTTAAACTTACAACTAAAAGAGCAGAATTTGAGTCCCGTTTGGGACCAAAATCTTAAACTGAAACGTTTTTTTTTAATGCAGTTGGAGCAGGGGATGGAAGTAGTAGTTTTAATTTAAATCCAACCATATCTAATCCACACCTTCCACCCGTCCTTTTGCTTCTTCCCCTGTAAAGAATAAGTAATTTCATGCACAAAGATCCAGTTTTTGGATCCAGAGATGAGCACAAAGTAAAACCCAGTTGGCGGTGAGATGCAGTCCCAGGCCTTGTTCCAGGAGGAGGCCTCGGTTTCACAGCTTTGGTCTTTCCTAAAGATATTCACAGAGCTCTTTGAGTCTGGCTCCACACACCTTGGACCAAACTACCCTGGCAGACAACAGGAGCTGTTGCCCCTGACAACAGGGCACTTTACCATTAACCCCATTTCTCAGAGGCCATGTCAACAAACCTCTTACAACAAAAAAAACATCTTGATTCATTCTGATCTGTGCACAGCAAGATGTGTGTTGCATTTTCTACAACATGTTTGCATGTTTTTTTTTTTTGGCTAGCTGAAATTAGCATCCTAATCAACAGAACAGTTACTGTGATTTACTGGTGCAGCCTGATATGATAAATGTTTGCTATGGTTCTCAGTCATCCAGGTCTTGGTCATTCAAAGGTTCATCCAAAAGACAACTGGGCGGAGTTAAAGCCTCTAACCCCAAAGGCTTGTTCAGAAATCTTTTGGATGCAAGGTGAAACATCTACAGGGAATCTTCATCCACAGGCCATCGGGGTCAAACTTTGAACTTGAAAACTTTGAACTAAAACCCTCTTCTCTCCAGGTCGGCCCTCATGACCTTTTTTTGTCACTTTAGGCAGCAACAAAACATTAAAACAACAGCTCACAAATCAAAACAACAAACTAAAGGCCTCAGTCTGACAGTTCACAAAACAGGAAATGATGTCACTGAGGACAACAAAAAGTCCATGTTTGCCCTCCTTAATCTTAAAATCCTTCTCCTGAAAACTTCCAAGTCTTTGTTACAACCGTCAGTCCTCGATGATCTTGGATGACGTGCTGAAACACGGACTTGTAATCCTCTCCTTAGAGCGGTTAGTTTTTCAGCACTCCTCCAACAGTCTGACCGCTCGTCAGCGTATCAACATTTCTGTGTGTCAGGAGCTCGAACGCTCCGTCGTCAGATCTGTCGTCAACACGGCTTATAAGCTCCTCTCAGGATTCAATGTACGACTAAATTAGGACCTGACAGGGACAGGTGTCAGGTGGTCATTCTGTGTGTGTGTGTTTGTGTGCGTGTGTGTGTGTGTGTGTGTGTGTAAGGTGTGGTTGTCTGCCAAGCCCAGGAGGGATCTCTTTCAGCACAAATAGGTCAGTGTCTGTCTGTCTCTGTCCTTTTTGTTAAACAACACACACACTTTCTCCATTAACAACCAGCCACACACACGCACACACACACACTATTGACTCTGAGCTGTAATTACTGACTAATGAATAGGGTGATAAATGTGGGGCTGCAGCCAGCTGTCTGTCTAAAGCAGCACATCTTAAATTCAAAACTTTCTTTAAGTTACGGCCACACCGAAAATATGTATTTTTCATGTTTGGAGTGACTGGTTTCCTCCCCTTTTGTATGCATTTCTTTATAAGGGTGACAGTGTTACATCTGAATATTTTAAAAGTTTCCTGAGCCCCTCATTAAATAAACACACACACACACACACACACACACACACACACACACACACACAATGTACATATGGCAGCAGGGTAACTCTTAAAACCACACTACACATGTTTCCCAGAACATTTCACACAGACCGCACATCATTATGTGAAATAATGCTTTAATTTGAAACATTCCTCTTCAGTAGTTTCTCACACGTCTGAGACTTCATCAGAATATTTTATGGATGTCAGAGCGGATCCTCTCCAAAGTACAGGAGCCCCAAGCTGACATGCATCCATACATTTTGTTTTCCCGTGATAATAAGAAATGTCAGGGTGTTTTTCTTGAGATCTTGATGAATTAAGTCCTTTTCCCCAGATAACATCGCTGGCTGGAGAAAGCAAATTGCTGCGTTATCACAGGATAACTTGCCTTGTTATCCCGAGATAACGACATAAATAAGTCGTGATCTTAAAAAGCAAAATGAACCTTTATCTCAGGAAATAAGTCAAGATCTCGAGAAATATACAACAACTCATTATTGCAGGAAAACAGTAAAATAAAATATACTGTATGAAAGTATGTCCTCTCACAATACAAAAAACCGGCAACACAATTTATTCCAAATATTTACAGGTAATGAGAAAGACATGTGGTGCTTTTTAAATGATCTTTTATTTTAAAATATATTTTTGTTGTTGTACGCCTTTATTTTGAAAGGACAGTGGATAGAGTACGAAGAGAGTGGGGAATAACATGCGTGAAAGGTGCCGCTGGTCTGATTTGAACCCAGGCCATCCGCTTGGAGGTCTATAGCCTTCGTATATGGGGGGCCAGCCTTACCACTAGTCCATCTATGCCCCTCTTAACATTGTTTTTGTACATTTATTTGTACACTTTGTCAGGTCAAAAGGATTCCGTTCTTAGACTGACTGAAAATCGAAACAATAAGACAATAAATACACGACAAAATGTGACATTCCTGCGCATGTACCTGACAGGCCTGCATCAATCACCAGTGACATCCGGATGTGTGTGTGGGAAACACACCAATACACACAAACACAGCCTGCTGTTTCTACTGTTTAGACAAACAGGAGGACAATCCCTCCCTCCTGTCTGACTGCAGAGTTGCCACGAGAGCAGCGATCAATCACATTGAACAGTCAGTTTGGTGTCTTTCTGTTGTTGGTGTGCAGATCAATCATTCTGCAGTTTAGCCTGAAGTCAACACACCAGAGTCACACTGATTACACACTGAGAGATGAGCAAAAGTTAAAAAATAAACAAGGAGAAATCTAAAGTCATTCTCGACCCTCTGGAACAAAAAGAGGAATGCTGTAAATCAGAACAAGCATTACCATTAGTCCTGTATGGGCTGCTCTGAACTGCTCTAAGCTGCTCTAAACTTCTCAAGGCTGCTCTAAGCTGCTCTAGGCTGCTCCAGGCTTCTCTAAACTGCTCCAGACTGCTCCAGACTGCTCTAAGCTTCTCTAGGCTGCTCTAAGCTGCTCCAGACTGCTCTAAGCTCCTCTAAGATTCTCTAAACTGCTCCAGACTGCTCTAAACTGCTCTAAGCTTGTCTAGGCTGCTCCAGACTGCTCTAGGCTGCTCTAAGCATCTCTAGGCTGCTCTGAACTGCTCCAGACGGCTCTAAACTGCTCCAGGCTGCTCTAACCTTCTCTAGGCTGCTCTAAGCTGCTCCAGACTGCTCTAAGCTGGTCTAAGCTTCTCTAAACTGCTCTAAGCTGCTCCAGACTGCTCTAAGCTGGTCTAAGCTTCTCTAAGCTGCTCTAAACTGCTCCAGGCTGCTCTAACCTTCTCTAGGCTGCTCTAAGCTGCTCCAGACTGCTCTAAACTGCTCCAGGCTGCTCTAACCTTCTCTAGGCTGCTCTAAGCTGCTCCAGACTGCTCTAAACTGCTCCAGGCTGCTCTAAGCTAGTCTAAGCTGCTATAGGCTGCTTTAAACTTCTCTAAACTGCTCCAGACTGCTCTAAGCTGCTCTAGGCTTCTCTGGGCTGCTCCAGACTGCTCTATGCTTCTCTAAGCTGGTCTAAGCTGCTCTAAACGGCTCTAGTCTTCTCTAGGCTGCTCCAGGCTGCTCGACGATGCTCTAAGCTACTCTAGGCTGCTCTACTTTTTGTGGTTGATGTTGGATAACTTTGTGGTTTGTCTTGTGGTTGTTTTAAGATGTTTGTGTTGTTCATTGTGTTGTGGTGTTCAGTTGTGTTTTTTGTGGTTGAGTTTGGATAACTTTGTGGTATTGTTGTTAGTTTAGTTTGTTGTTTTTAGTTTGTGGTAATTTAGTGGTTTGTATTGGTCGTATCTGTTGTGGTTGTCAGTTGTTGGATGATGATTGTTTTGTTTGTCTTCATGTCGGGTAATCAAGTTTGTTTTGTTTGTTTTTTATGCTATTTGATTTCGTTGTTGTTGGGCGCTATTGTTTTTAGTTGATATAGTTCTTAATGGTTAGTTGTTTTTATATTTGTATTGCTACTCTGTTTTTGTTTGTTGTTGTTCTGTGTTCTTGGCGTTATCATGGTTCCTTGTCGTAGTTAAAAACTGTAGAGACATCATGCTGTTAATGATGTGTGTAGTTGCCTGAGTGTGTTTTTTCTTTCATCCTTCACAGAGTCCCAGTCCAGACAGTTGTTCATGACAACACTGTAAAATACCTAAAAATAGATTGCTCTAAGTTGTTGCACATTCTGAGTCAGCAGCTAGATATTCTGCAGATTTCAAACATTGTGTGACTCACAGGAAGTACTACGTGGAAACACAAAGCTAACACAAAGCTAACACACTGACTAATACGTGTAACACCCCGCTCGTCTAGACCGTTTATCTCGGCCATAATCATAAGGGGCTTTATAATAGTAGAGCCAGGTGTGTGTGTGTGTGTGTGTCATTGTAAATCCACGGTGATAAACGATGTGTCAATACAGGAAGCAGGGGAAGAAAGTGGGACGGACCGCATTGTGCCATAACCATCAAATGACTCTTTGCAGACTGAGCTATGGCACAGATTTTAGGGTGAACATTGTCTGGAAATGTCCCTTAAATAAATAGTTTTACAGCCCATGATGTAAAATAACCCTCTGATAGCTATAGCACATAAAGGTCTATTAATGAACTTACAGTATCTGTCGCGCTCTTTAAGTGGGAAACAAATGAAAGGACAAACAATCATTCACAAAAACATTTTATAGTAGAACAAGATGCTAGCTTCTTCAAGAGCTTTGAATTTACATTTGAGGTTTCACAAAGAAACATGGAGGTATACCAGACTACAGATGGAGCCACCTTAAATTCCCCGTGTGTCCGTGGTGGGGCCTTGACCGGTCCGTCCTGGCTCCGTGCTTGGACCTGGCAGAGTCTGTGACTGAAGTTAGCTGTAAATGGGGAGTGTACCTGACAAACAGAGTGTGAAAACAGAAGTGATGATGCAATCATGAGAAATACAAGTGATTTATTTTGGGGGTTTTCCTGCTTTATTTTAGAGATAGGACAGCGGATAGAGAGAGAGAGAGAGAGAGAGAGGAAGAGATAGAGAGAGAGAGCGAGAGAGAGAGAGAGAGAGTGGGGAATGACATGCCACAGGAGCCACAGGTCTCCTTTCCTGCAGATGAATCTGGTATGTAACTAAAGAAAACAGAGTGAAGTCTGGGAAACGAACAGATGTATAGTAAGTGTTGCGTTATCGCTTCAGTCCAAACATGAAGGACGGGCTGTGTGAATGTGGTTCAGTGAACGTTTCATCACAACAGATGCACAAAGTGACCACGGAGGAAATGAGAGGGACGCCGAGCGGTCAGGCATTCAGAGAAATTCCTCGGCTTTGAAGAAGTACGAGCTGCAGAAGAATTTACAAAACACAGTGACATGTTCAAAACACATTCTTCATACACTTCTACTCCTCTCTTTAAAGATCCTTTTACACTGATAATTTTAGGTCGAAAGATAATCTCTAGGATGATCAGTGATGTTCCCGGGGTCATTGAGGATTTTGGGTCTTTGAGCGTCACACCCACTTATCAAGGTGGCCCATACAGGGTTGATCAAGTCCTGAATTGCATCCCAGCAGAAGTAATCCACATGCCCGCCGTCTTTTCCCAAAGCATCATCGAGTGGCCTTTCTCTGCAGCTTCAGTGATGGTACGTATGCCCCCTCCTCTTCAAAGCTCCGGTAACTCAAAGACCCTGTCAGAGCTTTACAGAGAGAGCACGCAGGAAACCCCCGGCAGCCCACTTCAATCAGCTCACAGAGACCCCACCAGTCTCTGATTCTGCACTGCCCCACCAGCTCCTGGTACTTTACAAGCTTCCTCTCGTAAACCTCCTCCATGTGTTCATCCTGTTTTAAATACATCTGTATGTACATCTAAATGTTTGCATCTATGATTTAGGAGTTCGACAAAGTTGTCGGTTGCATCACAATATTCTCGTGCGCTCTCAATCAGGACGCTGATTTAATTTGTTGATTCAGAGACGAAGTCATGAGGATGATTGGTTGCTGGCTTGTAGCCACTTCTTGTTTAAGATGACCCGCCCATTTTAACAAACTGATTGCCTGAAGAAGGTCTAGTACCGAGATGTTGCAGTGAATGGGAGATTATCTTACAGTGTTTGATGGACACATTGCTCTCCGACATACCTGTCGTGTGGATTTTTTTCTATTTTGCATTAAGCAGACAAGACTAGTAATAGACAGATGGGCACTCAGATAGTGCCCATCTGAGTGCAGGAGAAAGACCACCACACGACTCTTAGCCTCCACCATTGGACTGTGTCGTCCCCTAAACCACCGCCGTCCTCATTCATACACGGCCTGTTCCGACCTAAACCTCAACAGCAAGGAAGTGTGGACAACAGGAACGTAAGGAATACAAAGGAGAAATCCTTCCTGCATATTATCCCATATTCTCTTTTCTAAAGCGGATCGAGATAACACTTGTTATGAATTTGCGCTTTACAAGTAATGATCGATTGATTGATTGATTGAAAAACTGTTTACAATGACGGTGGATGGATGTGCAGATGGTTGAAAATAATCTGGGAGAACTAGAGAAGAGCGTTCAAGAAGTGCATAACAATACTGAGTTATTTTTCCACCTCTGTGTTCGGTTCTTTTTTTCCCTTGTAATAATTGTGTTGCGTAAGCTGTTTTGTAACTGGGCAGATTTGAGGACACAAAATCAAATTAAATCAAATCAAATAGTATTCAAGAGAGAATGTTTGTCTGTTGTTGTCAGAGCATGTGTGTGTCATTAGACGACTCTCATGACAGGAGAACAAACAGTTACACAAGCAGTCATTGTCCACTGATGAAGGATGACATCATTTTCAAGGAAATATGATAAGATAAAATAAATCAGATGTACTAAAAATTCACCCGGGCCGACCGAAGCGATGACTTCCATGGGAATTATAGGACGGGTAATAATGTCCAGGGAAGTGTTTTTATGGACACTTGATGTCACCATGATATAATTAGTTCATGTTTGGGAAGACGAAGAAGAAGGCTCACATAAATATATCATAAAGTCTATCCTGTGTAAATGTGTCTCTGAGTCATGACTGTCTACAATGAGAAGCTCGAGTCCCGCTGGCTGTGTTGTTGTCAGAGCCGTGTTTACATGGACGGGAAGGCCGGCTCCTCCCCCATGCAATGTGAAGCTACAAGCTAACCAAAGAGCGCTAACATTAGCATGCTAACACAACAATGCAGGACACAGGCAATTTCAGCTCGAGCAAAGGACACACTTGCCCACCGCTTGCGCTGAATGGTGCTTAATTGTGGAGCGTTCTAATTGAAAAATCCTTCATGTGAGCTTGAGTGTAGAGGGGTTGGAGGTGTGTCTCTGGAGGAGAGCGGAGGCTTCAGTATGGAGGAGGCGTGGCCAAACAGCAGTTTCTTTTGGTTTCATGCTGGAGCTCAAGGGCGACAACTACTGGATCAAAAAGTCGCACGTTCTTCCTTCAAAATGTACAAAGCTACTCTGACAGTAACATTACAAACATTTACAAACACTTCAAGGAATGTTAACATAATTTTATTAAAATTTTGCACATTTCTTTAACTTTTTTTTTCACTTTAGATTAACACAATGTACAATTAAATAATACTAAAGAGATGTAAATGTTTGATTTTAACATCCTAATATACACATTTTAATGCCTACACATTTAAACCCAAAGTTTCACCAGGCAAACATGTGAGTCACTCGTGTTCCTCCCTACTCATCAGGAGAGCGAGGGGAGGAGGAGGAGAGGGTCAGCGAGTCAGAAGTGGGTTACTAAAATCAGAGACATCCCGCTATCAGGGATCAATGGAAGCTGATAGTTTCACAGGCGGCTCCATTGATCCTTTTCAGTTAATCATAGAGAGGCGTGAGCACGAAGAGTTACAACCAGAGTCGACACAGACACCCTATTGGACACACGTGGCAGCAAGTTGGCACAGAAAGGGAGATTTAATCTGATGGCACAGCTGGATGTCACTGAGCGGAAATAAAAAACGATAACATGATGTGCACACAAACATCTGTGTGCTCTAATAAAGGGGACCTCCTTTAACCTCTGCACATTCATCTGAACATTTGTCAGGAGCTGATACAACAAAAAGTTTTGGAATCCTTTCAGTAAATGTCTTCAGCTGGACGTAAGGAAACCGGCTGTAATGGCTGCAATGTGATGCTGCTCAAAGTGTCCCTAACAGGCTCAGACTGTTTGACAGGAAGGCTCCCTACAGCGACAGACCTTCATGTTAACGAGGAAGATGATGTTTTTAAACAGAGACAGCCACTACAATGTGCTCAAAGCCACCGCACTCCCTTTACAAAAACCTAAGCGTGCTTAGGCATGCTACAGATTGCCTAGTGTGAGTGCGCCCTCAGATTAAAATTCTGGGCCTGTTAATGACAAAAACCAGCCGTGTTATTGGACATACTTTGATGACATCACAGCAACCAGCATATTTTGCAGCCACCGGCAGAGAAATCCACTACAAACCTTTTTGTACCCACGATTTATGTAGTCTAAAAACATTTCAGAAAAGATGCCAATCATTAAGAACAGAGTCTCCTTACAGGCGCGACTAAACACTCGCTGACACACACAGTTTCTCTTGCAGACGCCGAGGCGAGCTTCAGAAAGCAGAGTGGGAAGTCCGGCAATGAAAGGAGATCCGAGATTCCTTACAAGACGGAGGCAAACCCGGGGCGTCAGAAGGTCCTGCAGAAAGGAAGGAAAGGGCTTGTGCATGTTGACATAGATGCTGGAGGAGACACACACACACACACGCGCACACACGCACACACACGCACACTGCAGGGGGTTGTGCAACAGCGGCTGCCTTTAAAGAGATCCTGCAGTCAGGTAGGAAATTCCCTGGTCACAGTCCCAGCATTCCTGAGGTGCAGAGTTATTACCGCTTGCCACATCCAAGTGTCGCACAGGTGGTGCGTTGGTGTCGCACCACCACGTGTGTGCGTGTGTGTGCGTGTGTGTGCGTGTGCGTGTGTGTGCGTCTCTCTCTCTCTGACAGACGATTAATGAGCAGGAAGTCCAAATAAGTGAGGAAGGTTCAAGCTCATGACCTTCCCTGTCCAAGTCAAGTTCCTCACAAGCCAAAACAGGACGAAGATGTCTGCATGTGTGCGTCAGCGGCCAAAAACAACAACAGGTCAGAGTGTGTGTTTGATCCCCCCATGAGGTCGGAGACGGGTTCCGGGCGTTCTAAGAGCCACTGTAGCTAGAAGTGTTCACTGTGTGTCATTTCACAGCGGAGAAACAGTCCCACTGCACAAGATCACAGGCTTCAGTCCGGCCCCTTTGTGCTGTTACGACTCCCCGAGGGACGCGGCAGCTAAACACCATTTACCTGTCACGCTAACACAGCGGCGTCACGTCACACCCTGCCTGTAAAATAATAAATATAACCGTCTGCATCCTTTACAGCTCAAAATGAGTCCTCAGACCTGATACAACTCCAATAAAGTGATGTGATCGGATACAGGAAGTGGATGGAAGTTTCAGCTCCAGCAGAGCCAATTAGGAGGATTTAAATGTGTTACATGAGCAGTGAGTGTGATTATGATGTTTGTGTGTGTGTGTGTGTGTGTGTGTGTGTGTGTGTGTGTGTGTGTGTGTGTGTGTGTGTGTGTGTGTGCTAGGCACTGGACAACATTGTAGATGTGAAGATCTGCTGCAGGATTTGGGGGATCTGCTTGGTGTCCATGGCAACGAAGGATCTGCCAGCTGGAAGGGTCTTCTGGAGTCTGAAAAATGGAAAAAAGGAAGAAAAAACGGTTTGACTGAACTTTAGCAAGAGAATCGTTTCCCTAAATATAAAAGACAGACTTGTGCTTGTTCGGTGTGTGAATCACTTCTAGAGGATGAAGAGTGAGTGAGTGAGTGTGTGTGTGTGTGTGTGTGTGTGTGTGTGTGTGTGTGTGTGTGTGTGTGTGTGTGTGTGTGTGTGTGTGTGTGTGTGTGTGTGTGTGTGTGTGAATGAATGTGCGGTCATTCACATGGTGGAGCGAGGACAACACAGCCTCTTCTTCTTCCTCTGATGGCACTCTTTCTTTTTCTTCTGCCCTCCCAAATGATCAGAAACATTCCTCTTCAACAGTTTGTACTCCAGAGAGATGAACAGTCATCAGGAATATAAAGAGCCTTTTTTAAAAGAGTCCGAACTTCAAATTACGTAACAGTTATGTTCGGCTTCTGAGGACCACCTCTTCCTAGCTTGCATGCTTCCATGACATGTGAGTGTTTTATTGTCATCCCTCTTTCCCCGCACCAAACCTTTGAGTCTGCAGTTAGGGGGGAATTTGGCTGTTTTTAGAGAATCTATTTTTAGATATTTTATGATCTGAATGACTTAAAGGTCCAGCATTTTTTTGTCCTCTAAAATGTGTTGTTTTTGTCACTGATTATTTTAAAGGTACTCTATTATGCTGATCTATTTAAAAATCAGAGGCAGAGGGCTCTGAAGGGCTTGTTCTGCAAATCACGAGAATCAACTGATCATTTTATGAGACGGCTTCCAGCCTCTAGGTAAGCTGTAGAAACCTCTTACATAGACTCTCTTCCACCAGCATCCCTCTCCTGGCAGCCCTGCAGCGTTTTCCAGAGAGCTGGCCAATCAGAAGAGAGTGGGCACATGGGTAGGCGGGGCTTAAAGGGACAACAGCTGAAACTGAATGTTCCAGTCAGAGGCTGACATTAGGGTTTTTACTGACGCCAGGTTACGAGGCAAGGTGAACATGAGGATAAATGGGATCGTTAAAGAGTTCATGTCCTGAAAAAAGCCGGAATTAAGAGCTCTTTGCATCTATCAGTATGTCAGGTGCTTTACTCCAACCTTTATTTGATCTCCACCCATCTTACCTTTCAGCCTGATCGCCGAGCGATCCGATAAAGATGGCAAAGGCGTTGACCTGCGGGTCGGACGTCAGGACTTGGGCGAAACGCTCGGGTCGGATGCCGTAGCGCTCCAGGTTGGCGTCGCTGAGCACCACCACAAAGTGCTCGTCTGCCTCTTCTCGCGCCAGCTCCTTGATGCTGGCGTCGGTGCCCTCCAGGGTGAAGTCGCCGCTCATGCAGAACTGAGCGTGTGCATGCATGTTCTGCAGTGGAAGAATAACGGACAGTCTGACTTCACTGACCTCTCTGTATCTCAGAGGGGGAGAAATGATTTGTGGTTTTTGAGCCTGCTGTGGCTGGAGATCCATACCTTGAGGACTTTGAGTCTCTGTTTGTTGTTTTTGGGGACTTTATCCGCTCTGACCAGCTCGATGTCGTAGCCGTCGCCTGAGTGTCCCACTATGTCATACTGCAAAGAGACAACAGGTAAATGAAACGGTATCAGACCAAATTAATACAAATGACAATGAAACATTTCAATGATTGCACAACAACACGTCTGTGTCGACCCCCTGTTGTGTCCTCATGAAGGACCTAGAATAGACCGTGGACTGAACTGACGCAAGTTGTGATTTTGCAGTGACGTCAGAACATAACTTATACCTGCATGTTAACCCTGTCATGCCAACATGCCTCCTATAGACAATCCATCACAGCTGGCTTACATAAGCCTGGATCAGCACTGAGGCGTCTACTGGGTTATTTCAGGGACTCAGGTATTACGTATGAGAACTATATCTAATGAGGACAGCTGTGACTGTGCTGGTCAGAGTGTGTGACTTTGTGTCTCTCGTCTGTTCTTATCGCTGTTGCTGGGTAGAACTGATGTTTCCTCAAAGGTTATTGGATCACAATCAGAGTCTTTTCTTTGGATGAGCCAAACTCTTTTTAAACCTCAAGGACAAACACTTTCATCCAAAAACATATAATCACACGAGTGAACTAAAAGTAAAGTTTTCCTCAACGACACAGATATAAAAGTCTTCTGTTCTATTTTTGTCTCGTCAACACGTCTTATGGCTCTTAAAAAAAAAAAAAACGGGCCATGAAACTGTAAAGTGACAAATTCTTAAGCCTCATGTTTCATCACTCCATCTGTATTTTACATGCACAGAAATCCTGAATAGATTTGACCTCAGACTAGTACAGCATGCCTTACACTGACACGCACACACATGCGCGCACACACAAACACAAACAATGTGACCTGTATGTAGCACACACACATACACACGTCTTATGAGTTATCAGATGCCTTTTTATGTAACGGCTGTTATGCAACGAGAGAAGTCATACTGACATGTGACGTACATGACATGTTCAGCAGCTATGATACACGTGTATGCGTGTGTGTGTGTGTGTCTGTGAGGCAGTGATATGTGATCAGTATTAGGTTGTGTTGTGTGTCACTGAGGGGCCAAGAAGTCTGTCTCCCTTTCTGTTTCTTTGAACAGTCCCTCTCCCCCCGACTCTCCGTCTCGTGTTCTCCATCGTTTTCATCATCCCCCTCTTCTTGCCAAAACTTGCTCCTCATTTTCTATTAATAATAATAACTGGCCAATGATATCTGTTTTCTTTGCATGCCCTTCTTTTAGAGGTCATCAGCAAAGTTACTGCTGTGACCTCCATGAGTTTTGTTAAGACCACACAGGTTGAGGTTAGGAGGGGTCATAGGTGGGTTTATTGACTCAGCAATTATGGAGATAAAGTCTCGTTCTGCCAAGTTGTGTGAAAAAGATTTTATCCATGAGAGAAAAGCTATGTTGGCTATAGTTTATTTTGTGGCTACTGAACGAAATACAAAGTGCTGTGACTGGAAACCTTATTAGAAGTTTTTCTCTTGAGTAAAATGGCTTAAAATCAAATTTTAATGCTTATTTATGATTGACAGCTGCAAGAGAAGGAACAGACGAATCAACACATTATGCTAACGTGATCTTTTTCTCGAACCACACTTTCCTCTTTAAGCATATTTCCCTTCCTCATCCGTCTTTCCACAGCCATCATTATACCTAAACTTGCATTTGCATGTAAACTGTTAAAAGCATATTTGCAGATATGTGATTGCCCCTAACCCTTCATCTAATTTCTTATCTAAATGGAAAGTGAATTATTTATGTCTATGGGTAATTTCACACCACAGAAGACAAAAATTACATGTGGAGTTCCCCAGGGCTCCATCCTGGGGCCGCTTTTGTTTCTAAAATGGTGGAACAGTGGAACATCTCCATGCTTGCACTGGCTCAGGTCATAGAAAACAACAAAATAAGTTTCCATAGCTACACAGCTGCTGGTTTATAAAGCGCTGAATGGTTTATGGTGGAAATAAATCAGATACCTTCTGATATATTAGGAACAATCAGGTGGTCTGGTACAAGACCACTCTCTGTCTACAGAGTCAGAACCAAACATGGAGAAGCAGTGTTTAGTTTCTATTCTCCGTATATCCGGAACAAACTCGAATTAAACTGCAGGTCAGCTGAATCTCTCAGTTCTTTAAATTCAAGGTTGAAGAAGTGTGTTTGTTCTAATAACTTTTAAATTAATTTGTATTAAAGTTTCTTTTCTCTTTGTCTGGATGCTTTCGATGTCTCGTAGGAAGCCCTTTAAATTGCCTTGTTGCTGAAACTTGCAACATAAATTAAAGTCGCCCTGCCTTGCGTTGATGTTTGCTGTGACCTTCTCACCTTAAACTTGTGCTCGTAGTTCTCCAGAGCCTCCATGACCATACACACAGCCTCCATGGAGCGCTCCAGCCGGCCGTCCACGCCGTTGAAACGGTACATGCTGCCCGACACGTCGGCTAACACTCGAAGACGCTTCGGCTTCTGCTGAGGACTGCCCAGCTGCAGAGTACACAGAAAAAACATGCACCATATTCATCATTAAGGTAATCATCTAAAAACAACACCTGCTTTGGAAAGTGTTTTTGTTGAACCTGGTGAAGCTTTCTTAAAATAATGATCAACACAAGGCCAACATCTCTACACTGGCTGCCATTACATCAATGCAGACCTTCAGGCCAGACCAAAACTATGCAACACTTGGACAACATGTATATTATGGTTGGTGTGTGTTTGCATAAAACTGTGGGAACTATCTCTCTGCTGCGTCGTGAGTATACATGGCAGAATGAAGAAATGTGTAAAAAAAAAAAAAACTGACTGTGAGCAGAAACACGGGGTGCAAAAATAATCTCACACGCACCATCGGAATGTATCGTCTGACAGATAAAGGTCAAAATTATGTGTGTGAGTCTGGGAGTGTGTGTGTTTAAAGGTGTGGCTTGGGTTAGTTAAACACACACACACACACACCTCTGGGTCCAGCTCTCCTCGCCGTTTATATATAGCCTTCTCTCCAGTCAGACCGTCGATGATTTTAGCATCATCCAAATCTCCCAGAGCCTGGTTCTTCAGCCACTGACGCTCCTTCCCTTTAGCCTGAAACACACACAAACACACACACACACACACACGAACACACAAGTTTGATGTTATGCACCAATCAAACAAAAATATTAAACACATTTCATAATCTGTCTGCGGAGGATGATTTTGGTGGGACGCTCAGGAAGGACAGATTGTGAAATGAGGTGATAACTCCAGACAGCTGTAATTCAAACTAACATATTACACACAAGAAGACAGATTCAAAGTTTATACAGAATACATACACAGTTATAAAGGAGTTGATCGCACACTGCACAAACAAAGGTGGATAAAATGTATTTTTTTCAACTACAAACACCCACATCTGAAGGCACGTTTGAGGCTCAGAACTCAAACAGAAAATTACAGGAAGGAATTTAATCTACACTACGACGACAGAGACCAAAGACAAGTTCCGCACAAACACTACATCACAAGTACACAACACAAAGACATTTCGTCAGAGATTGCAGGTGAGGTTACAAGAATATGCTAGATTGGAGAGGAAACAATCATGACCGCTCCATAAAAGAGGTTTATCACAGCAGCAATTACAGCAACATTACTAGAGGTGGGGAAGATTCGATTTATGTAAAAATCAAAGTTCTCATCTTGTGAGATTTTAAATAGATTCATAACTTTCAAAAATCAGTCACTCCCTGCTAAGTGCTAATGCTAGCTCTTTAACTCAGTAGACTGCCAAATGGAGGAGCAAGAAATTCAGCCAGTCTCACAGATGACTGGAGTAGATCCTGAAGTATGGACTAATTAAAGAATAGACTTTGAATCATGAATCCAGAATCGTCTTGAATTGAAAATACTGTAGATTCTCAATTGAATCGTGAGACACCCAAAGATTCCCAGCCCTAAACAGTACGGCAGCTTTCAGTGGCAGCTCCCACTTTCTTTGACATAGCATCCGGTGTTTCCACGGCAACAATAAACATGTCGTGTCTGTCATGGCTGCTGCCGCGACGAGACACTTCCTGTTAACATCTATAAAAATGAAGGATTTCTCTGGCTTTGGTAACTGTTGGAAATATTTGAGGTGCTGTAAGTACTCGTTTTTAATTCATTTAGATATTTTAGGGTAAACATTTTACATATTGTATGTTTAAAAAGTCTTGTGCGTTAGGGAGAGAGGAGAAGGACGGTGCCTCTCTCCTGTCCTCAGTTCACTCCCTAAAGAAAGGAGAGCGTCTTCACAGAACAGAAGGTTAACAAAGGAAGGAACACGATCTGCTCCGACACACCCTCCTCGGGTCAGCCTTCACAAAGGTCTGCAGTGTTGATATTCAGCCTCGAGTTTTTGACATAACACATGACGTGTGTGTCCACAGCCTCATGACTAAACGTCTCTGGTAAGATGTGAACAACAATGCTTGTCACTTGTTTGGAGATTGATACGTTGGTGAAAGTGCACTCGGTGTTCACAGAGCTTTAGATGTTCACAACAGATTTCCCCACAGGACGACACGTGTTGGTGTGTAAGATACTTTGTGTCACACCCTTTTCCCATGACTGCAGCAAATATAGAAACATTAAGAGTTCAAATGGAAGGATTCGGAAGTGTTTATCAAGTTTGTGGAAATTTTCCTAGAGTGCACGTGCAATAATCCAGCATTTTATCTTACCCTCTTTGCAAACTGAGACATCCTGATGCAGGTAGACACCATTGTCCACATAGATTCCTGCCATGATTCACAACCTAAACTGGGTCAGATTTCCCTTCCCTAAGTGAACATTTGACTGGTTAGCCTTAAGCAGAGCTGTTCAGTAGTACTTACATAATTACATGAATGTTACATAATATTTGAATTTGAAGCCTTTCTTACAGATTCAGTTTTAATGACTGATTTGACGGTTATAATGAATTTAAAGCTTTAAAGACACCCAACATCTCTCCGGGAAGACAACAAATGACGTATTTAACTCAAATTCACAGGTCGGCTGATGTTTCTCGAGTCCTTTTTGTCATTTTAAAAAAGATGCGGAAGTTGCGTTTATGTCTCGTACAGCGCTGTATAAAAGTTACTAAAGTGCAAATCTATTTCACAGGAGAGTGGGTAGGAGAGGAATGAGTCCATCACAATTTCCATACAAACTCCATACACACTGTTTATGGAGCAACCACTGCTTGACAAGGAAAGTCCACCAAAAATATTGCATTAATTTGTAGACCTAGAGCGAATCTTTTATTAGATAACTGTCATTAAAAAAAGAACAGACTCTCTCTGCTCCCACGAGATGTGTCTGTGTGTAAGCTTTCCTGAGAACTCCTGGCAGGTCAGGACGCCTCTGCCAAAGATATGGCTTCATTTTTTGGTAGATTTAAATATACAGTGCATTAAATGTAGGAGAGACTATACGACACAAGGATTATTTTGGCCAGTTAGGACTGATTTGATACTCGGAGACGTTTGATAATAACAGGCCCATGTGGTAATATCTGGCATGCAGGTCCATTGTTGAGAGATGAACAGAGGGGTTTTCCTCAGGGAGACTCAGGCGGGTGGAAACAATACAGTATCAGTTTATTGAAAGCATGCCAGCTAGTGTAAGGAGTGTGTGTGTGTGTGTGTGTGTGTGTGTGTGTGTGTGTGTGTGTGTGTGTGTGTGTGTGTGTGTGTGTGTGTGTGTGTGTGTGCGGTTCCTTCAATCACTCCTTAGGTATGATAAAAATAACCTGACTTCATAGCGACACTGGTGGCCTGCGGGGATCTCCATCGTCGATTCAGCGGGGAAAGAAGCCCGGGGGCCACAAGGGCACATACAAACAATAACCAACGTTCAGACTCGGCTGCAAACAGCTGGATGTAAAACACAAAAACACACACACAAACATCCACCCACCTCAACGTTTACAAACAGAGCTTCACACCTGGACAGGAGAGCCCGGCTCAGCGTCTCTGCTCTGTAATCATTGGAACGTGCTGCACGTTTCTCCTCTCATTACACACAACAAACACACGCCTACGCACACGCAAACATGCATACACACACACACTCAAACACGCATACACATACGCACACACAGAGGGCAGCACACATGAATGTAAGTGACACACATCTCCGCTCGTAAGCTCAAACAAAAGGAGGAAAGTTGAAACCAAAACATTGGAATACTGAACATATAACATCCTGGATTTTCAGCCACCGCTCGCTGAACTTTAGGTTTTCACTCGACCAATCAGGAAGCTCCTTCAGGACAACGCCCACTCCTTCCTGTCCAAGCGTCATATCATCATGCACACTGTATGAGGTCATCATGTCATGTACTTCCCATACTTTAGTTTTCTTGCTGGCTGAGGTCATCTGGACTGTGCACCTTTTTTTTTTTTTTCCTTCCTCCATCCAAAGTCGGGTTGTATGATATGTCAGTTTTCATATCGCAAGTGCGTTGTGCGCATGACTGGACGTGTGATGCCACGTGCGATGTGATCTGGTGCATGTCATGCTGCCATTTTTTCTTGTTGCTTGATGCAAACAAAAACAACCAGTTTTCTCGTCTTTCATAAATTATCTTCAATCACAGTCTGTCTGATTTCACCGTCAGGTCACAGAACTGACCGTGAATGCAGAGTCTGTGTCTCCCTGCATGTTAAATACAGACATACTGTACAGCACAGTACTAATGGGCTATCATTTCGGGTATATTGTTTTTATTTAAGGGTCTAACCGACCACCAGTCGCTCACAGCTATGACAGTAAAAACTAAAAGTAAAGTGCATTAAGAAACTTGAACTTTAACAGAATTTTAAAAAGCTAATACTGAAAGGATTGTGAGGAACATTTTGAAGGAATTCAACAATTTCTCCAAACTTCATTGACTTATTTTCCACTTACTCCTGCAGGGAATTTAACTTTTGTGCTTCAGCGAATTTCAACAGTGCTTAAAGAATGCATGAATGAAAATAAGTCATGGTTAAAATAAAGAACTAGGTGAAATGGAGTGGTGTGACGCTGACCTGTAAATTGTCCAGGATGATTCGTAGAGACTGAACTTGTCTTCGGACTGCGCTGGAGAATCGCTCGTAGGTTGAGGCATCGTACTCGCTCATATCAATCTCCCTTAACCTAAGAAGGAAAGGGAGAGAGAAACAGAGAAAGAGGAGATACATGACTTTATCTGATACTTCTTAGGCAAACAAGTAATTTAATCAAAACTAAAAGAATTTGGGATTATCCCAAAACAAAGCCCAGGACTTCCCCCCCAAACATTTATTGCAAGAACTACGTGTGCTACTGCAAACATGATCTATGTCTTACTTTTTCTTGTCCTGCTTTTGCAAAAGAATTGCGATTTTTAATTTCACAGCAGGTTAGTTTGTGGGTCATGAAAACACTGGCCTGATTCAGAGAGGCAGAATGACGTCATTTTAGCTCTAGACACCTGTGATGAACTGACACAGGGGTCAGTGTTGTTAAATCTGGTGTGTGTGTGTGTGTGTGTGTGTGTGTGTGTGTGTGTGTTCCCTCTAAAACACACCTGTGCACATGAAAAGACAGGTGGGCTGTGACCACCATGTCGAGTTTATCCTTTTAATCCCACCATGCAGGTACTTTACACACACACACACAATCCTCCTCCTGTGCACTGAAGAGTGTGAGTGCGTGTGTGTGTGTGTGTGTGTGTGTGTGTGTGTGTGTGTGTGTGTGTGTTTGTGTGTGTGTGTGTGTAATGAAAGGATTGAGAGAATTGGTGGTATTCTCTGTCAGTTGTTTGAGTCTTTTGGTGACAATCAGACCATAACACCACAGAGATACAGAACAGGGACTTCAAAACAGACTTAATGTGTCACAGCTTGCAACAAATATGTGTGTGTGTGTGTGTGTGTGTGTGTGTGTGTGTTGCAGAAGCAGTGTCAGACGTGTGTTTTGTGAAGACTGCATGAGCATCAGCCATGCAATCAATTAGACAACATATGCACCTTAACACACACCCACATTCTCTCCCTCAGATGACTTCTTCAAACACATGATATAACAAAACTTTCAGACAAAATAAAAAAAATAAAAAAAACATCTATTGTTTGATATCATGCTACATGGTTTATTTGGTCTGGTCCCTAATCACACTATCTATGGCAATGTTCCTCCTTTCATTTTTCTGCAAGGCACCATGCAGGCAAGAAATGTACAAGGAAACAGAAACAAGTATGAACAGGATTACACTGAACCAGGTCATTCAGTATACAGCTCTGGGAAACATTAAGAGACCAGGGCAAAGAAAATGTTTTTCTCAGGTTTCAACTATTTCCACGTTTTTGTAAATGCACTACAACGCAGATTTGGTTGATGTTCGTCAAGCCTCTCTCCTGTTTACAGCTTGTTCCAAACGCTGCAGTCAGAGGCGCTGCTTGTCAACAGGCAAGGCAGAGAGCTGACAAATTTTAAACCAAAGCAGCGACCCGTAATGTGCAAGATTTTGCAATGACAGTAGGAAAACTCCCTAAGGGGGGCCCCATCGGACAGTACGCACTCTCATTGTCCTGCTGAACGCTGGTGGAGGCCCCCCCAATTGACTTTTGCCTCTGGCCCGAACGGACTCTAGAATCGCCACTGGCTTCAGATTAAGGATTGATTTGAAGATTTCATTACTGACATGTACATCTGTAAACGGGCTGGCTCCTTCTTTTACCGCGGACACTTAGCTGCACCAGTCAGTCGCTTCTAACGGTCCTGAGGTCAAGGTTGAAGCTCAGGGGTGAGCAAGCCTCCACATGCGCAGCTGTCCCAAACACTGCCTGTTTAAAATCACTATCTGTCTTAATACCTTTTTACTTTTTATGCCCTGTTGCTTTTACATTGGTCTTGGGTCGTGTTTTTTTTTTTGTTTATGTTTGATTGTCCCGTGTAGGAACCAGATGTGCTTGGGTGGTCTCATCTGCTCTGGGGTCCTTCGGCTGTGTTTTTTTGTATGATGTCACACATTGTGATTGGCTGTCAGAGAGTCGGAGAGAGAGATCAACGTCTCCTCATGAAAGAGGAAGAACTCAAATACACGGCGTCCAAGCTGTCCTTGAACACAGTGGATGAGAGTCCCTGTCTGAACATATTTACAGGTACATGCCAATATTCAATGTTTGTTATGACGCCACCTACTGGTAAGAGACAGTAAGCCTCATGTAACATGTTTCACCCGTTCAACATCACTGTCACTTAAACCAAATCTCAAATTGGAGGGAAATAAACTTATCAAAAAATATATGAAACAAAGTCCCTAAAGCAAACACAAAAAAGCATTTCCAATGACAAGAAGTACAACATACTGGGACCTTAGACTGGTGCAGTAGCTGTAAATAATGTTTGTCACTTCTTTCAATGAAAATAAATGATGTATTTTTGGATTTGCACGTGTGTTGGAGTCACAGTCACTGATCTTTAACCTACCACACGATGTCAAATCCAGTATGAAACTCACTTTACCCTCCAGTTATTTGGGTCTCCTGTCTGTTTGTCTGCATTCACACCACATCATGTCAGCCCAAGAAACGACAGCGACTTCCTGCACACATTCCAAGGTGTGCACATGACTCTGTGTGTGTGTGTGTGTGTGTGTGTGTGTGTGTGTGTGTGTGTGTGTGTGTGTGTGTGTGTGTGTGTTATGCATGTGGTGAGCAGACACTCCGGCCAGTGGCTTCAGCTATTTCCTTCGAAATTCCTGAACTTTGACTTAAACTGGAGAGTGAAACAGGCGGATCTGGCTCGAGGTGGAGAAAGGAACCCAGACATTTCACACACAGAAACCGAATAATGCAACTCCCCCTGATTTATTTTGCAAGTTATGATGCATCTAATGACAAAAACAGAATGTTGTTGTACTTGTGCTTCATGCAAACATCTGTAATTAAAATCTCCCATAGATGTCAATCTCAGTGCTCCTTGTGGTTATTGTGATATTGGTTGGGGTAGTGAAATATTTCTGAGAGTCTCTGAGCTGAAATAAAAGTTTGAAATATGGTAAACGCTTCACAATAACGACTTATCCCACATTCATCCATTATGAAGCGAGGGTTTCTATTTACTTAAGTGTTTCTTGAACATGAAGTAAGTTTTTGATTCACAGCAGAAGGTAACTCTGTTTTCTCTTTAACCTGTAAAGGTCTCAATGATGCCAAATCCACTTCACCATGTTTCTCTAATTCTTATGTATCTCTAGTCTGTCTACAAACCCCCAATGACGAGAAAAGTCCATCCTCTCCGTCTTTTGCCTGCTCCCCATTTCAGAAAATGTGTGCTCAAACAGGCCGTTTGGAGATGTTCTCTTCATGACATCACAAAGGGCAGTTACCCCTCCCCCAGGTGGGTGACACTCCCACAGCTAGGTGTTTGTTCTGCCCTCTGAGTCTGCCTTCTCATCGTAAACAATAGGACATGGAGCGAGAAAGCCTGAGACACCAAAGCCCTTCCAGAGAGGGGGCGTGGTCAGACACAGCTCATTTACATATTTAATACAGACACAGAAACAGCCTGTGTCTGATGAACAGAAAACATAATGCAGCCGTTTAATTACATGCATCCTATGAACATGCACTAATGTCAGAATGAGGGGGCTTCCCACAGGGGGCATCTGACTTACTCAAGGACACCTCGTCAGTGCACAGGAAGTGAACTGGCACCTCTCCATCTACCAGACCAATTTCCAGACTTTGTCCACACCGGGACTTGAACCTGTAGTCCTCTGGTTCCCAACTCAAATCCTTACAGACCGAGCTATTACCTACTTGCTCCATACTTATCCCTATAGAATGTACATGAAATACACTCATGCTGGTGCCTGTATGTACAGTATGTGAGGCAGTGACTTACAGCCAACACAGAAACACATGATGAAGTTTATACTGACTGATTGTCATGTTAATACATAAATAAATATATTCATTTTTTTTCCCTTTAAAGCTGGTATCAAACCCTCAGGGGAGACACAGATTTAGTTTTTCTAGAGAAGTGTGTGTTTGAGTGTGTGAGTGTATATGAGCTCACGTGGGCGTTTCTTGTTTTTGGCATACCTGAGCCTGTTTTTGCTTGTGTGTGTGTTTGCCAAGTACTCGAGGTGGTTTATGGACGGATAATAATTTGATTGATAGTCGAGCTCAAGTAAAACAAACAAAGGATTAAACACACATCAGCGTATGAGGAAATATGGAAAAAAGCCTGACAGAGCTGGCTTGAGATATGAAAACAAATCAAGCAGGCAGGCCTAGTTGTTCTACACCTCAGGTATTTTATGATGTGTGTGTGTGTGTGTGTGTGCTCACCTGTTGTGTTTATACAGTCAGGTACAGTGACATGAACTTAGACGCAGGGCATCATGCGTGTAGCTACAAGAGTTTACTGTCTGAGGGGGACACTGATAGACAGGAGGGAGAGAGATGAAGGGAGTGAAAAGACTACAAATAAGAAGAGAGGTAGAGGAGATGGGAGAGGAGAGTGAGAGGTTGTCCTCTTGGTGTGAAAGCAGCCAGTGTGTGAGGACGACCATGCAGGGGGGAGGAGAAGGCGGGGGGGGGGGGGGGGGGGGGGGGGGGTTAAGAGAACGAGACTGTTTGAAGGGAAAGAGAACAGAGACGGCCTTCATGGTTGAGCTGGTGAAAGGGGTGCCCTCTCAACCCTGCACTCTGAAGCCAAAGTGTGGATGTCTAAACACACACACACATACATACATACATACACACACACACACACACACACACACACACACACACACACACACACACAGCTCAGTGGGATCTACCGTTGCATTCATGCATCCAGCCGGGGCCCTGCAGCCTATGGATGTTTGCCCAGGATGGAGCAGCGTACCTGGGATGGCTGACTGACTGGGACACCCTGCAGATGTCCCAAATGAAAAGCTCCCCCCCACACACACACACACACACACACACACACACACACACACACACACACATACACACATGTTCCACATTACACACATCACACTCTATGAGGAGGTGGAAAAAGTCCAAAACATCTGTACACTTCCACAGAGTTTCCAGCCTGAGAAGCTCTCTCAGTTTGAACACGGCTCAGGACCATTATAACCTTCCTATGCTTGAGATCACTTTATTTTGTGACAGCTGAAAAGAGCCGGGACATGTTGGGAGGAGAGAGTGGGGGATGACATGCAGCAGAGGGCCACTGCGATGAGGACTGGGGCGCGACATAACCGCTAGGCTACCCGGGACACTCAAAACGTACCTTTCTTTGAAGGCCTTTTCACCCATTTCTCGCGCAGCTCTTCGGACGTCCTCGGGCACGGCATCTTTCTCGGCCTGAGAAACCTGGAAGACCTTGTGTCCTGCATCCAGCCGATAGGGACCTCCTTTGCCACCCAGGCCGGCTGTGTCTCTGCCACCTGCAAACAAACATCTCATCAGGGTGCCTTCACAATCTCAAATTACAAAATGTGTGTGAAAGGATTACAGGAAGGATCCCTGGGGAGATGAACCTATTTGTTAAACTGTAAGGGCGCGGTCACACTGGCCATCTGTACCGTGCCGTACTCAAGCACGTTTGGCCCCCTGCTGCGCTATTCCCGGTCACACTACACGACTATCTGTGCTCAAGCACGAGAGAGAGAGAGAGAGAGAGAGAGAGAGAGAGAGAGAGAGAGAGAGAGAGAGAGAGAAAAAGGGACGCGCAGTCGAGTCCACATCTGCACATCTGAGAACAACACAGAGAAAATTACTCTTCAGTGGGCGTGGGTTCGTATCCCACCGCTGCCAAGATGTTTTCCCTGGTGGTCTAGTGGTTAGGATTCGGCGCTCTCAACCGGGTTCGATTCCCGGTCAGGGAACTACGTTTTTTTTTAATTGCCCCTCGGGGACAATGAATTGAATGACAGCTACTTTGTGGCTTATATTGAGTCATTTTAGTCAGATACAGACATGAAACTCTGGATTTCTCCATAATGAAGGCTGTCAGCGTTGTGTACTCATGCATGAAGTGTAACGTGCCGAAGCACACCTCTCCGAAGAGTGCCAAAGCCAAGGAAGTGTACCGTGCGAACTGGACTTTAGGCTTGAAGCGTGCTTGGGCACTAGAGTGGGCACGGTACGGATGGCCAGTGTGACCGCGCCCTAAGAAACCTTCTTTGGAGCCTTAATCACCACAGTTTAGCTCCACACCATTCACTAAACAGTAATTTTACTGCCCTTACAATATGGAGTTGCAGATCAACTCTGCTGTCAGTTGTTTTTTGTTAATGTATTTTCAACTCTGATTTCCTGGATCAGAACTTACTGTTAAAATCACCAAAGTGACAAAATGATGCCGACAAGTTAGCTAATCCAAGCAGCAGAAGGCAAAGCAGCTTAAGTTTCCTCAAAGTCAAATTACCGCTTTTGTTAATGGGGTTTGGTGAATTTGAAGAAAAACGTTTAACAGCTGTTTCTGCTTAAAAATCATGCTACTCACTAAAATCTCTACATTTATTTGTACTGTAATCAAAGCACTCTGACATTCACAATAAATGCCAAACTATTGATCTGTGCTTCATCCAAGAGATCAAAACCCCCACCCTCCCACCCCCCCCTCGACCACTGATGTAAGGCGCCCAGATGTTGGAGGTGGTGAACTCAAAGCCAAGTTCATCTGAAGAGGGCAGTCCTGGGGTGGAGTGGCCCCCAAAAGGGAAACCTCCTCGTAGTAATACGTGTGTAAAACATGACAGTTTTCCCTCCACATTTGTTAGAAATAATTAAATTAGCTCCTGCTGCTGCTCGGGTATCAAACACTTCCTACCTGTGCCTCCTGCCCACTGGTTTCCCCCAACATGAGGAGCGTTGTTGGGGTCGATCTTGCCGTGTTTTGGGGCGGTGACGTCCAGGCCGCTGTCCTTCTGGACGGTGATCTGAGAAGAGGGAAAGAATCTTTTTATTTTAGAAATTCAGAGCCGACATGTCGGTGCAGACACAGATAGATTTGCAGGCGCGGTGAGACTCTGAGGCGAGCCATGGACATCAGAGTCCCGGGTAGTTTGAGGGTTAAAGGGGTCGCTTCAGCTACAACTCACACAGAAAGGAACATTTCATGCTCGTCACTGGTGGTCTCTTGGACCGTTTTAAAGTCTAAATTTCCAGGAACAATAACCCAGTCACTACGGATTATCCACAGACTGGGGGTGGACACAGCCACATTGAGGTTCTTTATAAACAGACAGAATCTTATCAGGAGTGACATTAACTCACAAAAACACCTCTTGAGTGTTCCTGTTGATTCTCTTTTTGACGCTAAATAAAGTCTTTACATATTTAGATGCTCTTTAGTTGTCATTTAGGCAAGACCAGCAGGTCAATGTGAGTCCGTCTGGAAGATCAGACCCTGTAGTTGGGGACTTAAGATCTCTGTTACATTAAAATGCACACAGAGCAGTTTAACTTCACCATTACAAATATGAGGTTATTTATATATTTAGGATTTGAATGTCTTATTTTCGCTTAATGTCATATTTCTGTAATTCCTTTGGATCTTTAAAAAAAAATATATATATTTTCATATTTAATTTTCTCTGTGATAGTTGGTTTGTTTTGGTGATTTGAATGTCTCTT
The DNA here is from genome assembly GCF_963930695.1 of Labrus bergylta. Taxonomy (NCBI): domain Eukaryota; kingdom Metazoa; phylum Chordata; class Actinopteri; order Labriformes; family Labridae; genus Labrus; species Labrus bergylta. The sequence continues at coordinate 11,977,748 of NC_089207.1, forward strand.
TTTCTCTTTGTCGTGATGCTGTTGATGTCGTGTGTGAAGCATATATTATGTAGAAATAAACTTTGACCTTACATGAAGCTTATTCTGGGTTGTACCTGACTCAGGATTTTCCAGTAGAATCAATACGATTTTGCAGCTCTACATAAAACTTCAGAAAATCAGGGACTTCATGATTTGCAGAAAAACTGCAGTTTTTAGACATTAACAATGTCTTTAATGAAAACACATAGACACTGTCACTCTTTTCCAAACTCAAAAAGCCTCTTTGTGTTTCCCTCCTGATGTATTGCGTTAGTGAGTGAAGAAGCAGACTCAGACCCCCTTAAATAGACAGCAGGTAAGGTGTGAGTTCTTTCAGGATGGACAGATCAGGCTCTGTGTGTCTCTGCAGGACAGTGATGCAGAGGGTAGCAGCTGAGACTCAGAAGCTTCGGCTGCTTCTCGATGGCTTCCTCATCTAGAATCAGCATGCTGCCTCTCACAGTGAGGCCGGGCATGCATGAGGGAGCGAGAGGAACAAACGGACTGTGTTTGCTCCGTAAGTCAGATGAATTCTTCCACTCTGCAGGAGTTTGAATACTCTCTGAGGGACTTTGTGTGTGTGTGTGTGTGTGTGTGTGTGTGTTATTATCTTTGCTGTTTTTCATTTGGACTCTGTTTGCCATCCTCTGAGTGGTTAAGCAGAAACTTATCTAGCAGCAGCAGATGACCAGCACAGAGGGACCCCTCCTCTGCTGCTGCTGACCCACTGACCACACCTCAAACCGACACACACACACACACACACACACACACACACACACACACACACACACACACACACACACACACACACACACACACACACACACACACACACACACACACACACACACACACACACACACACACACACACACACACACACACACACGTCAGATTAGAAGGACACAGTGTGTGAACCAGCTGATAAACCGGACCGACTGTAAGTTGACATGTTTACTTTATCAAACAGATAAACACTAAATGAAGTGGATATTAACCCAGTGTGCTTCAGCTGTTTTCCATGCCAGCCTTCACACCTAGAGCAGATGCTTCTTGTAAATGTGGTGCATGAAACACGGGTTCCTTGTTAATTCCTTTTTTCCCCCACTCACATTGTCCCAGCAAGACCAAACAGTCAAACTCACAAGGAAGATACGTACTCTTAAATCCCTCTAGCAGAGCAATGGAGACTGTGAGAAATGGAGACTAAAACGATTAGCTAGACTGACATCAGGCACCTAAAAACCAAGAAGGCTTTTACAAAAAAAGAGGTTTATTTAGCATTCCATTTCATATCTACCAACAACAACAACAGAGCACAATTTTTTCCCAAACGTTCATATCTCTGCCACCACTCTGTCTAAGCCAGGTCTGGTTTAGACTGATATATGGTGACAGATGTTCTGATTGGAAGGAAAAACACAGTATCTGTAAACTTTTACTTAAAAAGCATCAAGTAGGGTGGAAGATACCTTAGCAACCGAAACACACACACATGCAAACACACCAGGATCACATCATCTAAAGACCAGCTGTGTTTAAATTATAGATTTGCATGAGAGAAATCTTAACTAGATCTGATCTGCATGACATTAACAGTGAAAGGAGAAGGGGGTGGGGGGGGTCTGTTTAGTAATCAGCAGGGTCTCAAACAGAGGAAATCAGAGCATCGGTGTATCAACAGATTAGTGTTGGTGAAGATCCACAGAAGTGTGTGTCGGTGTGTTGGTGTCATCAGTAACAGGAGAGAGCGGGGTGTCATAGCTGTGTGCTGAGGTAAAGGGTCAGAGGTTTGGGACAGGCGTCACCACAGCTCACCTCCACCATGTGACCATATGACTGCTCTCTGATTACACACTGATGTGTGTGTGTGTGTGTGTGTGTGTGTGTGTGTGTGTGTGTGTGTGTGTGTCACAGCGCATGCATGCAGCAGGAAACATCCACCAGAACATGAGCTGGGGTGCACACATGCCTGTCCCATGCTGGGAAGTGATCGTGGGCACCTGATGATGGGGAATGTGACTTCATGGAGCCGAGCTGTACCGGAGCGAGTGTTTATGTGTGTGATTATGATCAGCCTATAAACACCGCACACACACGCTCTTTACCCTGCTAAACCAGAGACCGGATGAAAGAGATGGATGTATACTCCAGGTCTGATGGGGAAGTGTATCAAACCTGCAGTCTTTTTAAAGGCCGGCTCCTCGACTTTAGGAGAAAAGGTGTAGCCAGCTTGAATACCCCAGTCTGCGCAGGTGGATGACATCAAATCAACTGGCTCCGCCCCTTTGTACCTGAAGGCAAGTTGAATGGAGAGATGCAAGGCAACAGGAGGTGCAGTGACAGAGTCGGGGTCGTCACAACCCGAGCGTTAGTATGCCATTCGAAACATACTAAACTACGGGTCACATTATGTTCTTCCGGTCCGAGCTAAGTTGGATAAGCTAGCATCAAGCTAGCTGTTGATATTCAAATGAAATACTTTTTGACTGGGGAACAAATCTAGTAAAATCTGCACATTTCTAGGATAAAATTTGCCGCATTTATCTACCCTCTGTTTCACTCTAGTTCCACCATCATGTCCAAATATGGTTATGCCTTCTGACGAAAAACAACAACAGCAAAATGGTAAAAACCAAAATGTAAAACTTTAAGCATCAAACAGATAGTCCACAAACCAATAGTTACATCAACATCCATTTTATCGGAACAGTTTATGCTTCTAACTCATCACCACTTCCATCTGCAGTGTCTCAGATATCTGCCCATCAGACAGGAAGTCAAGTTTTCAGGCTTGTTTCAGTAATCCCCCCTCGTCATCACACTGAATTAAGATAAAAGTCTCTGACTGGTGGCGACACACCTCAGGCATGTGTCTGCATGCTGGTCATGACCTCAGTCATGACCAGTAAACAGGTGACTAATGCTCCTCTGATGGATTTAGAAAAAGGACGAGAGGCGCCTTACAACACCAGTCCATTTTGGGATCTGGGAGGCTTTTAGAGCTGCAACACCCAGGACGGGTCCATCCTCTGAGTGTGACAGAGGCGTGACTCATTAATGTGTGTGTGTGTGTGTGTGTGTGTGTGTGTGTGTGTGTGTGTGTGTGTGTGTGTGTGTGTGTGTGTGTGTGTGTGTGTGTGTGTGTGTGTGTGTGCGTTTCATGTTACACTGTCCCTGCAGAGAGCCTGGCAGCAGCATCATCAGTTTAACTCATTACAGAAACACTATCTGATAGGATTGAGGCTACAACTATAGATATTACTCTATGTTGATTCATCTGCTGATTATTTTCTGGTGTAATTGATTAGATGGCGGGTCTACATTTTTTTTTAAAAGACTGAAAGCTGGAGCTGAGGCGGGTTTTAAGCCTCCTGACAAAACGTTACACCGTGCCCACATGCCAATCATGTCACCTACGTGCCTAACTATGGATAACACATATCGTTCTCAAAATCAGAACGGATGCATCATTAAAAAATTCACCCCGTACACTGTGCTGATGGAGCTAATCAGACATATTTGTTTTTTTTATAAACAGGCTGTAAACATGTTAATCTCTGCTGTAAAAACAGACTTTTTAGAATGGGTGTGTATGTGACTTCCTGTGCTTCTGTATCCAGCCTCTAGTGGACACTCGAGGAACTGCAGGATTTTACACTTCAGCATCGGCTTCATTTTTCATCACCCGAGGTTACTGCTTGGTCTCAACCTAGGTTTGCTTAACTTCCTGTTTGGATAAAAAAAAAAACATTCCTTTATTTTGCAAGAAAATAATGAATTTCCTGTCGATCCAAAGGTCAGAGATTAACTTAACCACGGAAAAGGAACTCGCTAAGGATCGGAAAGCTAATGAAAATGGCCAAAGGGAAAACAGTTTTTTGTAGTGAAATGAGCCATTCAAAGGCGCCGCAGTGGTGTCGTATATTTCCATCGCTCTTGGCTGCAGAAAGACGCTACAGTGGATTGACTGAATTAATGCATTACTTTCTGACATTAATCCCATCGCTACTAACGGTTTAACGCTGACAGCTCTACTAAAACTCTAGTTTTAGATGTAATAGACACTAAGACATTTTTCCACAGCATTGGATTAAAGTAAAGTTTTCTTCTTGGGTTTCCATCCTGCTTGCTGCTTCTGGTCACTTGTGCCCGCAGTAGGCTGTTAGCTTCAGATTGCAACGTTCCCGTATGGCGGTGGCTCAGACAGTGGTGTGAAGGAGGTGGTGCAGCGGAGAGAAAACTTGTTTTTTTATGACTGTGGGAATCGATGTCTCCATCCCTCCCTCCTCTCTCAATGAGCTCTTTCCCTCCCTCTTTCTTTTCTTCACTCAGTGTCTCTCTTCACGCTCCACGCCTCGTCTTGCAGGATTGATAGCCTCGTAAAGTTCTGATTCTCCCTTTAGACGCCTAAAGACAGCGTGATTTAGGAGCGAAGGCATCTGCTAGCATGTGCATGTGTGTGTGTACAAGAGTGTGTGTGTTGTAATGAGCTCATTTTGACCGTTTCTTTGAAAGTAAATGTGCGCCCCTGTGTGAACTTGGGTGCACGTTAGTGTGTGCGTGTGTGTGCTGATACAGAATCAGGCCTCATACATGAAATAATTCACGAAGAGTGTCCACAGTATTAGTAGCATCAGCAGTGATTTTATGCCTGAGCTTATACATCCATAAACAAATAAACTTTCATGTCTGTCTTAATAACTGTTGGCACTAAGAAGTTTCAGTCAGCAGCTTTAAAAACAGGCTGTAATAGCTGCAACATAATTCTTGCTCCTGATGTTTTTGTCGCTGACAGATTGTTATTCTTTGTGTGTGACATTACATAAATGATCCCTACACAGAAAGACCTTTTAATTAAATAGAAACAATTGCTAAATTCCTCTCTCCAAAGACTCCAGACTCCATCCACAAAATCTGTAATTTAATCTTGCAGAATATGGAAATTAATTGTCCACCCCTACCTCACTTTTTTTTTTTTACTTTGTGTGTGTTACTAATAATAATATAGTGTAGAATCAGGTATAACCATTTAAAAAGCAACAAATACACAAGCACACAAACCAAGCACTTGAGGCAGTGTGTTCTGTAAGAGTAAGTTTGTGTTTTCGTCAACGGAGTCCGAAGGTTTCAAAGAGAGCGCTGCATTTATTCACAAAGGTCGTTCTCTGCATGGAGCTTTGCTTTCACATCATCAGAAATATAATCCTGAGCATGTCAGGAACATAAAGAAGCACTTCTAGTTGTCTGTGATTTGGTAAGTAATCATCAGTGGGCACTCTTGACCCTCATGCCTCTAACGTTCACTCAGTCAGATGAAGCTAAAAAAAACGATAAGCTGCTCTCTGATTATATTTAGGCGATTTATGGACAGAAAAACTGTTTTCTGGTTTATTTTGGATTTTGAAGGTGTTCTGTAGAAGAAGAAGAAAAGCAGAGTGTGTCTTTTTGTTTGTCTTGTTTTTATGACTAAAGATGACAATTAGCAACTTGCTAAATCTGGTGCAACCATCTTTTTCTTTGTATAAATGATCAATGCCGTTGCTCACTGTCCCCTAATAAATACAGTAAAGTAGATTAAAGGACTGTTGCACAAGTCTTAAAAGGATACTGATGAGGTGGAAAGAATCACCCAGACACTGACTTGCAAAAACAACTGTAGCTTAGAATAAAGTGTCAGGTTGAGTGAAATATTGACCGCCTACGTACTCTACACCTGCATACACCGACTTCCCCCCCGGAAGCACCATTTGAACAAAAGGAGTGTGATGTGTGCACAGACAGAGAATGACTGATGTGTGTGTGTGTGTGTGTGTGTGTGTGTGTGTGTGTGTGTGTGTGTCTATCGATGATGTCAACAGTGCTGTAATGGAACAATGTGAGACGACGAGGGGGAACGATGGAGTTTGAAGACCATACAGTCATGCACACCTGCATAAACACTCACCTACACATGCACAGCTCAGTGTGAGAAATGCATGTAAGCGAGGAGCAAGAGTAGATCAAAAATAAAACTTTTCATGTTGGATATCGTCCAGTTAAGAAGTGGGCATGGGGGCGCGCTGGTGGCGCAGTGGCAGGGCGCACGTCCCATGTGTTGAGACTCTCGTCTCGAGCGGTAGGCCACGGGTTCGCCTCCACCCGTGGCCCCCTTCCGCATGTCATTCCCCGCTCTCTAGGCACGTTCTGATTAAAGGCACGAAAAAGCCCAAAATAAATCTTAAAAAAAAAAAAAAAAAGAAGTGGGCATGAAGATTTCTTGCTTTTCCGTCTCCTGAAGTATTTCCTGAAAGCACTGCGTTTGGAATATGTGCCGTATGCAAACAGGTAAGCTCATATGGCAGCGAGGTGTGTACATAGTTTGGTACAGGCGTATATCTCAGAGCAGATATAAAGAGTGCCTTTTTACGCAGAAAGGTTTAAATACAGTAGAGTTACTGTTGTTGTCAGAGAGCAAACATGAAGCACAGGAGGCATCTGTGTGAGTCTGACCCACAATGGACTGAAGGTGCCCCATCAAAGACGACCTGACCACTGAGGAATCTGGGTCAGAGAGAGGGGCCGTGTGTGCAAAGGCCTGCAGGTGTACGGGTGTGTGTGTGTGTGTGTGTGTGTGTGTGTGTGTGTGTGTGTGTGTGTGTGTGTGTGTGTTAAAGGCAGTCTGATTAAGTCTTGTCTCTGTAGCAGTGGGCCTTGGAGTGACCTTAAGAGAAACTTGAACTCTGGAGCCACCTTGAGTCGGAGAAAAACATACTGCAATGCAGAAGTTAAAATTCATGCATGAAGCTCACAGCAGTCATGTGCAGACGGTCTGTGGTCGAAAACTTCAGGAGCTTTCCAGGGGTATCACTCAGGAGTACTGGAGTGCAAATGTGCACTGACAGCCAGGTCAGGAGAATTACAGGAGCAGTCCCCCTGAGATTATCTAGATGTGTTCAGAGTGCAGATGTGAAAACAGCTAAAGTGAGTACTCCAGAAAATCACCTCTCGCTCTCTCGTGCAGCACAGATGTTCAGATATAAACATCCCACATGTCGAGGGAAACACTATCTGAAGAACTTATCTCTGTTGTGTGCGAGGGCTCCCAAACAAGGCTTCCTCAGTATGCTGGTCTGAATGTCCTTTAAGGGGTCAGATCTATTGCATCAGCAGCACAAAGCACATCCATTCATGCACACACCCACCCCGGGTACACACCGCTATTAATTATGAGTCTGGAAACATTCTGCTTAGCACGAAATCAGGACTATTTCTGCGGCTCATATATTCTGTCAGAAGAAGGCAAGTATGCAAAGTGACATCCAGTTGTAGCGCTGATCACTTAAAGTATTTTTAAAACTGCCCCGCCCCCCTGTGGTGAAGATAAGAACTGCAGCCTACAGCCTTTCCTATTCATTCAACCACTCAGCTTCTGATACAGCTTTTAGGAATTGACGAAAAGGCGCCTGTTTATCATGAGAGCATTAAGATGTCATTTTACCTGTATGGGTCTGCCGTCCTCTGACCCAATCATATTCCTCCATTCCATCAGCGATCGCTGCAGGGTGTCCAATCCTGTCTCCCAGAGTCGAACGTACCCGCCCATATCCACTGTGACCACACCTCCAGTCCCCAGAGCGGCCAGGAGCACGTCCGACTCCGACACCTTCGACAACCAGCTGGTGTACGGCGACACGGACATCGACCTGCCAATCACAGACGAGCTTCTTAACAACAATTGGAAAGTTAGAAAACCTGCAGGATGGTGTTCACACATCCCTTTAATTTCAGAATTGATTCGGATAGATCACGTTGGGGAGGGTTGATTTGGAAATGTATTTGTGACTTGAAATGATCTTGAACTCCTCGGAAAGCCTTGAATTGATTTAGTTAGGAGAAAAACGTCTTGATGTGGGAGTTCAAGTCACGGTTTCATCAATGGTTGTGCATTCCAAGTAGGAAGAATAATAATATTATACCTGAAACTATCTATTATTGACGATGACATCAAAATCAGTGAGATAGCACAATTGGTTCTTTTTCTAATGCGGTCATAAAAATCCACTCAGGACGCCTCCTTTTACTCAACCAGCCACAGAAAATCTGGTCCATGGAAATAAACAACGAAGGACACTGCACTTACTAAAATACTGCTGTGTCCTTGGCTGCTCAATATCTAATATATATCAGAGATCATCCTGATGCATCACTTCACGACATCAATCCAAGATATGGAAACACCTGTGCAGGTGTGTCCTCTGAGGGCATTGTGGGCACCTACACATTCAATCCATTCACACACTGATGATAGGGGCTGCCGTGTAAAGTGACCATCAGAAGTAACTAATCCTGTTCACACGCCGCAGATGAAGCAGTGGGAGCAACTTGTGGTTAAGTGGGAAACATTAATCATGTGGCTGCAGGAGCTGGGGATCGGATCCCGGACCTTCCAGTTGGGAGACGACCGACTCTACCACTGAGCCACAGCCGCCCCTACAACATCTTAATCATATGATACAGGTGCACCTCATGAAGTGTCAGCTGAAGTGTACAGAGAATATTCATCAGTGTTTCCTAGTGTAATGATGTCTCTGACCACAGGGTGTTGCTAGAGGATGAAAAATAACATTCTTAGTTCTTTAATTAATGCAGAGAGAGTTGAGTGTGTTTACCTCGGGACAGGAACATATTTGACTTTTTTGGAGTTCAGATCAGTGACCTCCAGGTACGCCGCTGTCATCGGAGGAGTGACATCTGAGTGACAAACATGAACACAAGTCTTCACTCACTGAACGACGACTCTGGTAATATGTATGTGCTTGGTTGTGAACAGAGTGATCTGAACTCTGACCTTTGGGGTAGGCCTCTTTCAGGGGGACCTTGTTGGGCGGGAGGGCTCGGACCACCTGATTGGCCGAGAGCAGGCTGACACAATTCTCCCGTTTGGGCGTGCTGGACCGGAGTCCGCCTCTGAGGAACATGTAAGACCCGCTGTCGCTGCTCTTCACCACTGACAGGTCGACGGGCCTCTTAAAGCTGTACACCTCGTTAGGGGACTGGATGAATCAGAAAATGAAAATATCAATAATTAAACATTGAGCAGACTGAATTTATACTACCTCTACATTTATATTAATTGTTACATATTGTATATTCTCACCACAAGGTCAGGGAAGCCCACAACGATCTGTGCGTAGGAGCCGCTGTCTGCCAGGACCCTGTTAGGAGAAACAATCTTCTGGTCCAGAGCAGCGCTGAGGTTCTCGTTGGGCAGCTGATCACACGACAGCATCTGAGGAACGGAGACCTCGGCTGGGATTGATGGAGAGAGGGAGAAGAGGAAATGTTAAAGTCAGTGAAAATCAAAATCTGAAATTTGTCTCTAAAAACATGTTTGAGAAAAGTTGCTGTAAACATGTGAAAAGACAGAGAACTGCCTGAGTTATGGATTTAGACCTTTATAAAGCTTTTCATCACTTTAAGGTTCAGGTATTTGTTCCACAAGTGGATCTCCTTCAGATTCTACAGCTGAGGGAGTCAAAAGGAAAAGAGGTTCCTGCTTCATATCTTGTGATTATGAAACTACATTTTATCTACTTGGCCATTTTTCTCATCACTGAAATGTGGCTTGATGTTTTATAACACAGTCTTCTGTTGTATGAAGAACTTCAAATAAGTTTAGTTTTAGTTTAGTTTTTAATTACTAAACGCTGAAGCTTCAGTGTCCACCACATGGCAACCTGCATGAGCATCGACTCTAGAGAGGAGGGGGCGGGGGAGACAGCTCTCTACGATGTTTAGAATTCAGACTGCAGTACACATTTTAAACACTAGGTGTCAGAGTTACATATCGCTCCTTAAAGAAAATAAAACATGAAAAATTCATCTTGCGGTTTTCAGTGTACTAAATGTATTGATTCATGTTTACCGTCTTGGAGACCTTATTTGAGAGCAGTTATCAGATCAAACCAACAGGTGTTGCAGCGATGGAAGCGGGCAAGAGAACTGGTTCAGATAGAAGTGATTGTACCCGACCTAAAAAGCCTCTGCATGTTTCTAATAAGCTCCACGAGCAGAAACGTGCTCAAACTAGGATCAATATTGGAGATGCTTTTGAAAAATGGAGAGAGGTTAGAACGCAGAAAGGTTTACAGACCGATGCAGAGCTGGCTAAACACTGAAGCTTCAGTGTCCACCACATGGCAACCTGTGTGAGCATCGACTCTCGAGAGGAGGGGGAGGGGGGAGACAGCTCTCTACAATGTTTAGAATTTAGGCTGCCGGACCCATTTTAGACACTAGGGGTCAGAGTTACATACTGCTCCTTTAAGAAAAATAACAAAAAAATATTTTTTTAGTGCACTAAATATATTGATGGTGTGATTTCTTTATTGATTAAAACTGTCATGTTTCCCGTCTTGACAACCTTGTTTCAAAAAGGTGCATTTTAAATAAAGTTTCTAATTATTAATGTGAGAGATGCAGAGACAGTGTGACTTTTCAATGACATCACTGCACATATTTCTTGGTCAAATCACGGTACAGCTCACAGGACTCCGACTGGTCCTCTGAGTCATCACAGTGACCATTAACCCTGTTGAACTATTTCAGTTTAGAACGGTGGATATTGCCGCTTTTTTTCCGCATTTAGTTGGACATGAAGCGATATAAAAGATCACTACAGATTGAACTAAACTTGATTCATAAGATCTTTGACTTGAGGCCAGGTGACATCAGTCTTAAGAGTTCTTATCAGGTAAACGTTTATTCGTCAAAGCCGCAGTCTGTTTCTCTGAACGCCTGTCTTAATAGCGCTGACATAATGTCTTCAGTAAGAGACGCTGAACATAAAAGCTGTGTTTATTAAAGATCTCTGTTTGTGTATACCTGAGCTGGCTCCATGGCCCGAGCTGGCTGAGTCCTCGCTGATGCTGTGGAGCTGACAAACTCCAGAGTCCTCAGCGGCCATGTGCATGGGCTTAGTGAGCAGGAACTTCCTATTCAGTGACAAAACCAGAACGACAACACATTACTTATTTCAACTTTTAAAAAGGGATTTTTGGATCCTACACCAGGGATCATATTGATCTATAAGAACTTCTTAAATCTGATCATCATTTAGACCCCAGAATACATTAATTGTTTTACAAGTTTAAGGGTAAATCCTTTGAGGCCCTCAGATATATTTGAAATCCGCCTCTCTCTTACTTGTTGGTGTTGCTCTCCAGCAGCAGCCAGCGATCCTCGGCTACCAGGAAAACAGATTTCAGGTTGATGGGAAGAGAGATGGTATGAACACGGCCCTCCAGAACATCCAGCACCTCCAGCTGGTTTCTGCAAAAAGAAAAACACAAATCACACATCAGTGATAAATAATAATAATAACTAATTTTTAACAGTGATGTGGAAGGTAAAGTTTGGATCGGAGTCGTTTACCCGTCCTCCTTATAGAAGAGGAGCCAGTTTTTGTGGCTGAAGTCTCGACACATTTTGTAAACTCCCTGCAAACAACAAAAAATACAAGCAACATGTTAACTTCAATCATCAGGAGGGATTTATTTATGATGGTCACAGAATCCTTCACCATGTTTCTCTGACACTAATATGTGTCTTTAGTCTGTCTACAAAACCCCCCAATGATGAGAAAAGTCCATCCTCTCCGTCTTTTGCCTGCTCCACTTTTCCGAAAATGTGTGCTCAAACAGGCCGTTTGGAGATTTTCCCTTCATGACATCACAAAGGGCAGTAACCCCTCCCCCAGGTGGGTGACACTCCCACAGCTAGGTGTTTGTTCTGCCCTCTGAGTCTGCCTTCTCACCCATAAATAATAGGACATGGAGCGAGAAAGCCCGAGCCACCCAAGCCTTTCCAGAGAGGAGGCGTGGTCAGACACAGCTCATTTACATTTAAAGGTACAGACACAGAAACAGCCTGTTCTGAGCAGGGCTGAAATAGAGGGGTTTATAGACATGATCAAATACAGGATCAGAGTGGATTTAGAACAGCTGGACAGGTTAATGCTTTTCATGTTATCAGAAAGAACAGAGCATTAAAATCTAACACAGTCCTACAGTAGACTCTACAAATATCATGTCCTAAATGAGCAGTGGAGATTATTCCTGAGCATTAAATACTCAGAGGCTGAATGACATTTGTCTCTGGAGGCAGTGAAACCTCTGACCTGTTGTTCCTTGCTGCTGCTCCACCAGTTTGACGTTTTGGCTGAGGGAGGATCGCTCTCCGGGGACAACATGAGCCTCCGTACGGCGCCTGTTTCCATGTCCAGATGGAGAACTGTGTTACTCTGGCAGAGAGGGAAACACAAAGACAGATATAAAAAGGAGTTCGGTTCAAAGAGTCGCACTGGATTCACACAAAGTGTAATACTTCCTCCAGAACGAGGATCATAGGTTTGTTTTTGGACTTTTTTTTGCTTTCATTTAGAGATAGAAAACTGGATTGAGTCAGAAATCGGGGAAAGAAAGGGGAATGACCATAGACTGTAAATGGGAATGACATGCTGGTAAGGAGCCAGAGTTTGGATTCGAACCCGGGCCATCTGCTTGGAAAACTAGACTAGAGCCTCCATACATGGGGCGTGCACACTAACCACTAGGCTACCGGCGCCCCTAACTATATCAAAATGAACATATTTGATTTCGTTAAATTGTTTTGTTTCCGCCAATGTCAAAACACACAACCTTCACAATTTATTTTATCCCAATCCATGTTCAGGAAGGAGCAGGGAGAAGAATAAATCTTATTTCACTCAAAAAGAAAACAAGAAATATCTAGATATCCAAAAACTTGGTGTCTATAAAATACATGTAGTTCTTCAAATTGCCAGCAGAGGGGGCTCTTCTCCAGGTGAAGCAGCCTAACGTCCGGTTGCTGATGTCCTGTTGACTCCAACTTTTGTGAACATTTCCTTCTAATTTAATTCAGTTTAAGATAAATTCTCAATTTCTGCTTCTGTGTTTGGGAGCTTCTTATTTTTACATCAGATGAGATTTAAAATATCTGACTATGTGGTTGTGTGTGTGTGTTTATATCTAAATGTGTGGTGTTAAATGGAAGAACCCTGAAAGCAGCTTTTTGGTTTTTGATGCACTAAGTTTCATCTTCAGTCGTGTTTTATGAGAAGGAGCTTGAGGAAAGTGACCTGGGTACGGGCCGCCCTGCAACACACTCATGTTTTCCTCATGACCTCTGGTTCTTGACATACACATGAACTGTCATGGCGAGCTATTCAGAGAAGGCAAACCTCATTTCCTGTTCCTATACATACACTGTCTTTGGAGGGAGTGTTTGCGTTGTTTCACTGAACACAGCATTATTTATTATTATTATTTCTGCATGCATCAGGTTGTATGTGCAAAGTAGAAACTGTTTTTTTTGGAGCACCACGGTTTCCCTGACTTTCCCTCTCGAAGGCCGACGACCTGTGAACGAACTCCATGTTGTCTGGACCTCTTCATTTTTAGACAGACGTAACACGATCCATCACGCTGGTATTTTTAGAAAACCCTCCTCTTGCCTAATGCGCTCCAGCTGTACAAGAGTTTTCTGGCTGGAGAGAAGGCCAGCATGCGTTGTTCTCGTCTGATGCTCTTTGGTCACAGATCGGGGTCTTATGGGGTGAGGGAGGTTCAACAGCAAACAACCGCTAACCGCCGAGCGTTTACAGAAACTATAGCGGTCCTGTGAGCGGCTATTTTAAATCAGTGAGGAATCTGTGGTCGTCCTCTGAAAGAAAGTTGAAATACCAGAGTTACATAAGTGTCATGGTACGTGTGAGTAAACAAGGACGTGAGACGAGAAGAGAGGATTTCTTTATGAGCACAGACGGTCTGTCAGGGTCAGGTTGGGTTGTAGTAAAGAAGACCACTTTAAATTCACAGATCATTTCCACACTGATTTATTAAAGCTTTCCCAAATACGGTACCTTTGTGTTCTCCTATGAGAAAAAGTAACAATGCCCATCTCAAAATTAGCCTTTTGCCTCGACCATATTTAGTGTTAGTTCAGTGTTTCCCCCAGAATGAGAATACCTGGGCAGTGGAGTGATACCAGGGTGCAGGGGATCGATATACTTTTTTTTTTTTTGCTCTTATGTTAGGGTATATTTTAATATGAGGTTTGTATTTATATTAAATGTCTTTTTCCCTCTTAATTTATTTAGTTTTTGCAACAAACAACTTTAATCTGCTCAATTTATCCACACACAAACGCCACGACTACGCCTTGCGCCTCAAACGGTGCATTTACAAGAGGGATGTGCAGACAGTGGACCTTCTCTCTCCCTCTCTCTCTTTCTCTGAAGCTGATGTGATTCTGCTCTCTTGGTTTTGCTGTTTTATCTCTCCACAGGAGTCGAGAGGGAAGTTTTTTTTTTAACAGGAGTTTTGTTAGGTTGCAGGGAGCTGTGAGCTCCTTGTGCGCTCTCTCTCTCTCCCATGCACACAGCAATTTTATGAATAAATAAAAAATTGTATAAAAAACAGGTCAGACCTATACTTGGGCGGCCCACCCAGGTATCGTCTATGTAGTTACTTTTACTGTGAGATGTGAGATACTTGTTTTATCTCCAGTTCTCTCAAATGTCTTAAAGGTGGAGCTCTGTGACAACCAGGTAGTTTAATCTGGATGAGTTTAGGTTTTGCAGGAAATAACAGTGCACGAGTTGGCATGTGACCACAAAGCTGACATACTATTTGGCCCAAATCAAGATCTTTTTGGTGCCTATTCCTAGACACTGTGACCTTATCACAGCATCGCTGAAACAGCCGTGTGTGAAGCAAACACCAAGAAGCTCCGGTTTGAAGGATTTATTGACGATGAAGTGACATTTCGAGACAACATGCTCTTCCTCAGACTATCCAGGAGAACTCACAGAGGAAGAGCATGGTGGCTCGAAATGTCTCCCTTCAAACGGGAGCTTCTTGGTGTGTGGATCTTGTTTGATTCTCTTTAATTTCCCATTGGCACCTTACAGTCTACAGACTTATTCAGAGTGCCGTTTCACCTTCAATCTGAATGTCTTGGAGGCGTAATAGGGGGGACGAATTCAGAATATGAACCCCCCTGATCTGACTTGATTTCTTGTTTTGAATATCCAAATATCAGTACAAACTACCTTTCAGATACGAGCGCTCAATATTTCATAGTTTTTTGTTATGATGGTCAGTTTGCCTGTTGATCTATCGTCAGGTAAAAGTGAACTTTAGGGGTGAGTGCGTTTGCCCACCTGCTCCTCGTGCAGCACCACCTGTCCATCCAGAGGACTCCCGAGAGGAGCTACGGTGACAAATGGCTGCCAGACGCCGCTGATGGTCCTCGGGAAGACGTCGTAGAGCTCCATGCACCGAATCGTCTCGCCGCGCTCCTTCATGGAGAACAGGGACACAGGGTTACACGTGGCCACGAACATCACGTCTGCGGATCAAAAACACAGAGGCTGTAAAGTCAGTTAAATGTGTCTATACCGACTGAGTGATAGTGTTTGTGTGAGCGAGTACCGTCTTTGGTGGTGACATCACAGATGATGTTGACTTCATTCATGGGAATCTGCCAGTGAGCTTTCTCCTCGCTGAAGCTCAGCGCTCGGCTCTCCTGCCTGTTACAGGGATAACTCTGCACACGCAGAAACACGGGGCCCTGCAGACACAAGACGCTCTGTTAGCAGTATGCAGAAATGTGCGGGGTCGTTGTTTATGGTAAGTGACACAGTGGAAATCAGAAAACAGGGGTGCTTGTTTGTTTTTTCAGGTTTTCTGCATCTGCGTTATTTGCAGAAAATGACGTTCATAGCCGATTTGAAATTTAACAAGAAACTGCTAAAAACAAAAAAACAAAAGATTATAAGACTATTCCTCAGAGAGTAGCTTCTCTGTCATTTCAGTCTGAGCTTGAAAGGCTGTTGATTCGCTGCTTTAACAGTTTAAAATTCGTGACATGATAATCTTGCTGTATAATCATGCAACCATTATGTGTGAATCCCGACTGTTCTTTTCATCGGTTCCTCTCTTTAATTCAGTAACTACATAATATATACATAATATAGCTTTTCTTAACATGAGAATCAGAGCCCATAGCAACCCATAACAACCCATAACAACCCATAGCAACCGTCAGACTTCAAGTTATTTACAGTAATAGCATGAGAGGATCGGCTGTTGTAATGAGCGCTGGGTTACCTTCATAATCTAAGCAATAGTTTTGATGTATACATAAATGTATTTCTTCAACATGCAAACAGTCCGTGTAGAAATGTTTGTTTGTCCAATGCACATTTTGCCTCCTCCCCAAGACGGTGGGACGTCCTTAGTCATGAGCCCTGCTTTTTAACCCATACAGAGTTTAGGATACAAGCTGCTGTGTACGTGCTAGCTTAATCTAACCTCTGTCTCCCTAAGTGTGCGTCTTCTTGTGTGTTTACCTTGATGTCTATGATGTGCGTCTCAGTGGGACAGAGCAGTTTGCGGCGAGCGTTGACACCTTGGTTTATCGTCCAGTACCCGGTCATCCTGGCCTCTGGCAGCGGCAACCTGAGGGTTAGAAGTCAAATTATGACAGCTGAGCTACCTATGTTTAAGATTGTTTTTTTAAGCAGTGTTTTTAAAAGGCCAACTTGGCACTCATCTTTGTGCTTTTAAATTTACTATTTTCAAAATCATTGAATTTTACAGTCACAGTTCTGCTTCAGAAGCTAAAATGAAATCATCTTGTTGGGAGATCTTAAGTTCCCACATTCTCTAGAGAAGTTCAATTATATTGGAAAAGTTCCTCTGTGTGAGTCTGTGCTCAGCTTGTTGTGTCTGGCCAGATGTTTACTGCTCCTCCGTATGAAGAGTGATTCAGAACTGGATTGTGGCCACACTCTTATTGGCTGCAGGTGGGATGAAATATGCAGAACTACAAAACGCAGAGATTTTAAGTGGATAAATGGGGTGCGAGGAGGAACTGCGCTCTAACCATAAATATGTCTAAGAATAGAAAATCAAAGAGAAACACAAGAGGAGCGGTTTCTTGTTTTGCACGTCCAAAATTGAGGATCAAGCTGCAAATATTTGCTTTTATATACAGCGTTTGTTGTGGGGTAAAAACCTCTCATGATGAGCTTAAGGCACTGAAACAGAGACCTCAAAAGATTTAAAGGTCACATTTTCTTTCAAATCTACCTCACCATGTTCCTCTAACACTAATATGTGTCTCTAGTCTGTCTACAAAACCCCCAATGATGAGAAAAGTCCATCCTCTCTGTCTTGTGCCTGCTCCACTTTTCAGAAAATGTGTGCTCAAACAGGCAACTAGGTGTTGCTCTGCCCTCTGAGTCTGCCTTCTCACCGTAAACAATAGGACATGGAAGAAAGCCCGAGACACTCAAGCCTTTCCAGAGAGGGGGCGTGGTCAGACAGCTCATTTACATTTAAAGGTACAGACACAGAAACAGCCTGTTCTTAGCAGGGCTGAAATAGAGGGGTTTGTAGGCATGATCAAATACAGGATCAGAGTGGATTTAGAACAAGAAACTTCACAGACATGTTTTGAGGAGCTCTGAGACTTATTTATACTGGTTGAAGAGGAGGAGAATATGTGACCTTTGAAAAGACCGTCAGTGCTCGTCTCGATGTCATTCAGACATGATGGAAAAAAATCATCTTTACAATCAGTTACTTATTCTTAAAGGAAAATACTTGTTTCTGCTCTGCTCTCAAGATTCATGAAATTGAATGTTTGAATGTTTTAAGTCAAAATAAAACAACAGGAGACAGAAGAAACAAATATTTTCCTTTATTTAAAAGACAAAGCTGTACATCATGAGACAATGTGGTGGATATATTAGATTTGTATCTTTCCTTTAAAGGAGACGTGAGGTAATGAATGATCTGCACACTTCAGGAATAATGAGGAGACTTCATGGAAGCCTCAGAATTCAGTCTGAACACCCGTCAAGAGGCTAAAGACATAATCAGCTGACTTCAAGCATGTCAGGATTTCACTTCAAGAAGTAACAAATACTCTAAATTGGACAAAGACGTCTATCAGAAGCTCGCTGCATGAATGTGAGAGCTTGCACTGAAACCACCGGGCTCTTCTGCTGGAGATTGATTATTTTAGATGAACCTTTTTTTTGGCAGGCTTTTTATGCCTTTATCGTAGAGATATGAATCAGAGCCGGAGAGAGAGAGCGAGCGGGAAATGACAAGCGGGAAAGGAGCCACAGGTCGGATTCAAACCCGGGCTGCCTGCCTTGAGGATTACAGCCTCCATACATGGGGCGGGCTCACTAACCTCTAGGCGCCCCTAGAGGAACCTGTTTGAGAGCAAATGTTTGGATGCTTTCTTGGGTTGAAGTTCTTATCTAATGATAATAATTCTTGTTCGATTCATCTTAAAGTTTGTCCTAAAATAGGACAAATTACATGCGACAAATCAGTTCTTGCCAAATCAAATTAAGGCCCCGTGTCCGACTAGTGTTTTTTTCTGAGCGCCATCATCTTTTTTCAATTCTTGATCCATGAGGAGAGAGCGATTGCAACGCAGAAGTGTTTTTTTTACGAGTGCTCTGCCTTTATTGTGTGCCTGCTCAGAGAGCTCAGGTTGACAATCGTCCAACTTTTCAGAAAGGTGCTGTTGACGTCACCAGTGCTCTTTTACAAATGTATGATATTCCCCGTAGTTTTTCCGCCTCTTTGTCCTATCTGATCTGGTAAAAAAAAAAAAAGATCTAAAATTAAAAAAACATGCAGTAAAAAGTAACGTAGCAGCGTCTGTTGCACAGCAGCCGTTGTCAACAGACTGTTGCCATAGAGACAGGATGGACGTGCAACGCTTTTCTTCAGAGAGCACAAACGCTTCATGCAAGTGATCTCGAGCGCACAGCCAGCTCAGAAAAAACGGGCCCTAAATGATTTGAATATTATAACTCATCTTTCTGTTGTCTGTTAAAATTATATTCAGCTCCTGCAGCGATATAAATATCTCATAACGATGATGATGACTGCATGTAATAGCGAGTTAGTTTGACTGGAGGATAAATATTAAAAAATAACTGAAAAAAATTCTAGTTAGATTTGTTGTTGTAAAATCGATGGTCCTATCTCTAAAATAAAGGAATAAAAAGCCCCAAAAACATCAAAGTGTGGATGTAGCGACTGTCACTGTCAGTAGAAGCCGTTCTATACGACGGTGGATTCATCACTGACAAAGCTTTTTGGTCCATCCAGATTTATCCTGAAAATAATCTAGTTGAGCTTTTTGCTAACAGCGGTGTCCCAGTGGTGAGGCTTCAGTGACCTCCTCTCTGTGACTGCATGATAATGTGTCTGGATGTAATGGTACTGTGTGAGTACGTTTCATCGCCGTGTGCTCCAGAGTTCTTACTCCTTAGCCAGGTTGACAGACGTGGGCTTGGCTCCGATGGGAATCCCGTGTTTGTGCAGCGCTTCAATCAGAACCTCCCGCGTGTCTTTGTTGTAGGAGTCGAAGTCGAAGACGTTCCGCACCACGTTGGCCAGACCCTCGTCGGGAAATTTCTGCAAGAAGGCGGAGTGGAGAAAGAGAAAAAGAGGAGGGGGGGGGGGGGGGGGGGGGAGGTGATGCAGGGCGGTAGAGTTGAGAAGAAGAATAGAGAAGAGGCAGAGAAGATAGAAGGAAGAGAGTCAGAGAAGAAAAGACCGTTATTATGATTTACGATCTCACACTGAGGTCAAAGCACGGACGCTCTCTGCATTGAGACTAACTATCTAGAAGGGAATTCATCTCCAGACTCGTTTCACAGCTCTGACACACAAGTTCAAAGGAAAGTCTCCCGCCTTAGTTATTGTGTTTATGACATAAGCGGAGAGATTAAAGTTATATATTGCTTCAATAAATTGTCTACGCTGAACAGTAACCATGGCGATATGTTAGCGAGTGGACATTAAAGAGAGAGAAAGAGAGACGGGGGGGGGGGGAGATAGAGTCTGCTGGAGCAGACACACAGGCATCACGTCAAGTTAATAAAATGTCACATCATTCAGAGGACTGTAGTTTAAATCCCCACGGCAGGGTCAAGGTTATTAAGAGCCCCTTCAGAGCATGTTTTTCATGGCATTCAATTAAAGGCTGTGTACTGCACAGAAACTTTAAACAGTAAGATTTAGTTTGGTTCTGAAACCATCCCCTGAGGTACAGTTGAGGTAGCTTGATTATTTAAATGAAAAGAGGAGTTTGAGTGGTTTAAATCTTGTTCTAATTTTACTTTGATCCAGTAGATCGCTTCACCTTGCAGATTACAGACTCAGATTATTAATGTAAATTTCTGACAAACAAACTACCATCTAACTACTGGAAGAAGCTACCTGTTGAGCTGAGGTGCATCACTACTGTCTCCACTACAATCCCCCAAGCATAAGAAGAGCTACTCTTTGTGTGTGTGTGTGTCTAAAAATTGCTCATAAAGTAAGGAGATTACTTCTTTGTTGTAACAATGCTTCTTGGCAATGAATATTTTACTGTTGGAAAGCCTGTTTATTTTCCTTTTTAAATGGTGCCACATTCTTAAGGAACATGCATTTGTGGGATGAGCAGCAGAGCTGAGTATGTGGGTTGAGTACATGAAAAACTTGCCAAATCTTCTCTGCCAATGCCAAACAGCGAAGTGGGCGTCCCAAGAAGAAGACACCCCAAGAAGACCTGTTTCCTAACCCTGTCAGCACACAGGAACTGTAGGCAGTCTTCTACAGATTTGCAGGACGATATGGCCGATGGCTCTCTTACACATCGTCGTATAAGATCTACTGCCAAGAAGCGTTGTTGATGATTATCTACCAAACACAATTGTCCTTACTTTTTGTGTGATGTTTATCGATGAACTTGTGTGGTTATTGATGTTTGCTTGTTCCACTTGATCTGAAGATTTAGCCCCAAGAGGAAAACAATTTTGATATGGAATAGAAAATAAACCACCAGGACTTTTCTGTGGCCGCCATTTTCTGTGGCCGCCATTATTAATATGAACTGATTTTGAATGGATTTGTCTCCCTCCATCACTTCATACAAACATCAGCATAAGACCTACAGTCCATATTTGCGTAATCTTCTTAGTGGAAGTTAAAAAAAAGCCCTATGCTGATAATGAAATCCTGGTTTCCTAGGACCATAATTGGGCTTGAGGTCCTACACAACAGACCTTTAAGTATTCTTTACTATCAATAACCAACCACCTATTCCCAAATGGTTACATTTGATTGATCTGCTTCCCTAGCAACCACAGAGGCACATTTATGACCTAATGTGAAATGGTAATTAGGCCCCACCAATGCAGCCATCGACTAGATTATGTTGTATCTGTCAACGTGCAGAAGTGGGACGGCAGGAAAAGGTGGTCAGTGGGGAAATCAGACACATGAGGTCATCTCTGCACTGCAGTAATGATCTTCAGGAGCAGGAATCTTAGCCCCCCCCCCCTCTCCTCTAAGGCTTCTTCTTCAGATCTCTCATTGGAATGTTTTCATCCACTAAGGGGTTAATGCTGTTTGCACTTCTAAAGACCACCACAACACCAACAAAATAAACACATGAGGAGACTTCTGCATGCCGACGTTCACTTAAACAAGCTGAAAACACTCCTTTGTTTACCGACTAAAACACTGAAGACTAGAGGCGAAGATGATGATGGAAGCTATGAAGAGGAGGTGAAAATGTTCATGTACACTTTGAATCCAGAAACTTATTTTTATTCTTTTATCTGTGCACCTTGTTATGTGCTCCTCAAGACACACAGCACTCCCCCACTGTCCTCTGGGGGATCACTTTGTCCCTCAGGTTGAAGGTGAAACATCACAGAGGTGTAAATATCACAGTTTGTGTGTATGGGGCTAAAGAGAGGGCTTTTATGAAGCTGAGGGGACCGGTGCAATAATTGGAAGTTATCACAGACAAGAAGGACAAGGGCAAGAAAAACTGAACTTTAGGCATCAAACTTTGATGGTTGAAGCAACAGAAACACCATCAGACTTCAGTCTCACTCTGAGAGAGGTGAGAAAGGTGTGTGACTCGTCTCTCAAACTCTTCTTTTTCATTTTGTTTTTGTACTTCTGTCACTTCTGGTGTGTACAGCGGATTCTAGAAATGTCTTGCAGGAGTGACCACCTGAAAATAAAACCTCTCATTCCCCCGTTATATCTAACTTTTCTCCATTTATTTAATGTTGCCATTATGTTGTTGCTCTTTTTCCAGCCTAGCGTAGCGAGTCTTGGACTGGTCTAAACAGCTGCAGATTAAATATCCATTCTTATGTTGCTGTGTTTGATGGGCTGTGTGTCACTGAGGGTGAGGGTGTGTGTGTGTGTGTGTGTGTGTGTGTGTGTGTGTGTGTGTGTGTGTGTGTGTGTGTGTGTGTGTGTGTGTGTGTGTTTCCTTGTTTGGAGCAGGGTCCCCCTTTCTGTCCCAGCTGTGCTCCTGCATTATTTAAGTATCCAGCAGTGCAGGATTAAGGTCACATAATGTGTATGAATTATTCAAAAAAGATTCCAAATCTGAGAAAATCTCAAATCTAAAAAGCAGTGTGGAGTGTGAAGTGCATGTACTCTGTGTTATGTTCGAGATCGCCCTCTTACCTGCAGGTGTTTGACGATGTTGACCACCTCTCGGGTGGAGTACGGGTAGGTGATGGTGCCCTGGTCGGCCATAGACCTCAACTCTCCAAATGCAGCCACCAGCTTCTGCAGAGTGGCATCAGGGACGTCGGGCCCGTACTGTTTCAGCATCGCCAGCTCCGCCTGCGGCTTCGGATTGTCGACAGCATGGCAGCTAAAGATGTCCCCTGTTCAGAGGATAAAGACTCGTCATCCTTTCCTGAAGTCATTGTTCATTTTTATGAAGCTTCTGTGAGGAGGTTTGAACTGATTTCAAAGCAGGGTGAAACAAGACTGTCAAAATTCTCAATACTTCATGTTTTTAAAACGATACAATCTCTCATATTTTAATGATTGCCAATTTCAAAAAAGACCAAAGCTTTAAAAAAAAAAAACAACAACATCTTGAACAACAATGACTCCATCAACAACTGCAGGCAAACGGTCTTAATTGCACAAATACATTGGAAACAGTTCGGTGCCAACCTATTTGTGCAATAAAGACAGTCGGTACTGGGGCGCCTGTAGCCTTATGGACAGAGGCCGTAGTCCTCCAAGGGGGCGGCCTGGGTTTGAATCCCTCCTGTGGCTCCTCATATGTCATTCCCCTCTCTCTCTCTCCCTGATTTACGACTATCCACTGTCCTTTCACTCTAATAATAAAAGCAGAGAAAGCCCCCAAAATAGCCTGTCCCGACGCGTTGCCTGTGTCTTTGCGCTATTTAGAAGGTGTGCAGGAGTTTGTCTGCAGTTTTTGATAATTGAAATCAAGAATTTACCCAATATGGTGCATAGGTTATCTTTCAATTGTAATTAGTATCAAACCTTAAAATACTTGTGTGGCAATCCTAGACTTGAAATAATACTGGTGCCTCTTTACAGCCTTCAAAAGCATCAAGTGATTCTTTCTTTAAGTTTTAATGCCTGTTATTGATCCCAGGGGGTCGGTGACAGAGGAGACCATTCACAGCACACTAAAGAAACAGACTTTCTTCCAAAGTACCCTTTCACATTGAGTGATACATTTGATCATAAAAAGACAGAAAGACAAGATTTTATTTCACCTACATATGTCCAGGGACAGATTAGCAGAAGGCATGAGACACACTGCTCTGTCCATAGGGGGCGCCAAAACCAAAACCTTGGTTCCTCACAGGAGCTTTAACAAATGTATCTGCCCAGTTCTTCATATGGTCACGCTAGAGTTTTCCCTACAAAAAAAACCACAAGGATAAAATGACAACTGTTCGGTTCTAGCACTCGGCTGTACAGTTGAACTGATGTGCGGCACCTTTGGGTGAAGAGTGTAACCGCTGCTGCAGTTTTGACGGACCTGAAGAACTTTGAGAAACAGTCTGGCCTCAAATTTCAGGATTTAGTGAGCGCGCTTATCAGTCTAACTGGAGAATACAGTCCTGCTAGGGTTGCTATGCTCCTCTGCTGCAGGGTGTGGGTGAGTATTTACCTAGAGCTCCAAAAAAGTCATTGCCCAGGAACGGAAAACCAGGTCTATTAGCCAGAACCAGCATCCTGAAGTCCGGATGCATGACTATGGTGTTCAGTCTCCCGTTGGCTTCACGTGCATCTGTGGAGGAGAAACAGTCACAGTTAGCACGAGGCATGAAAAGGAAACAAAAGAGACACCCACATTCCCTGTTTCTGCCTCTGACGCTGCTCTATTTTTAACGCTGAATGTTTTGATTTGATTAGTTGAAGTGGCTCTCTCGCACACCTCGGCTGCTCGTGATAGCATCATGAGAAGTCTCAGGTTTGTGTTTATGAAGTCTCAGGGTTTTGTTTACATTCCTCTGCAAGGAAAATGCCTCACAGGGAAGGAGAAGCTGTCAGCAACTGGTGAGAAAATCTGCAGGTTTACAGTCCAGCATCGTCTAATACACTGTATCTACTGGTCCCCGTCCAGAAACACTTTTATCCTAATCCTTCTTTAGTGGCCGGTAACTGTTTGTATTCTGAGACATCCGACCCTCATCTCCTTCATGTAAACGTCTCGCTCTCTTTATCTGGGACATGTCTGCTGTGTGTGTGTGTGTGTGTGTGTGTGTGCGTGTGTGGTTGTGTTTGTGTGTGTGTGTGTGTGCGTGTGTGTAGGAGTGTCTCTGTGAGTACCTGAGATGATTCTGCGTCCGTCGGCCAGAATCATCTCTCCGCTCTCCACCAGGGTTTTGAGGATGCAGGTGACGTTAGTTGGTGCTTTGTCTGCCTCGTCGATGACCAATATGTGACCCATCTTCACTGCCTTCACCTGCACGCACACGCACAACAAGACACACAAAAAAAAGTTATGAATATGGTATTAAGAATGCTTCATAGATTACTCTTAGATTACTTAGATTACATAGATTACATAGACATAGATTCAGAAAACCAGTAATAACCTGCTTCTCAGGGCTGAATACCACAAATAATTTACCTGTTAATTTTTTCGAAATAAGCTCATGACTTGTAGTTTATGTTAAAGCACTCATGAGGGGAAGACAATAAGGATGAAGCTCTGGGAGGGACCGTGCAACTTTCCATTTTTTTGAATCGTTGCTTCTGTGAATAGGGATGCACCTTGATAATCAAAGTAGCGCACATGTTAGCTGTTAACTTTGCATTTGCCTCCCCCTTCTTGAGCTTCAACCTCTACAAATAAAGTTACACTCGGCTAAAAAAAAAAAAAAAAACAGAATGCAAAATGTGTGTGTGTGTGTGTGTGTGTGTGTGTGTGTGTGTGTGTGTGTGTGTGTGTGTGTGTGTGTGTGTGTGTGTGCGCGACTAACTGACCAGGGGAGAGTCTTCGTACATGATGATGCCATCTCTGACTGACGGCTGCAGAGTCAAAGTCTGAACAGTTGTATCTCTGAAGGAGCAGAAAACAGGCGAGGCGAGGTGTTACACTGCAGGTATTCATTAAGTTTTCTGCTTCTTGTTTCATTTCCATGGAGTCAAAAAATTTATAAAAATGAGAAATGATTAATGCCATGTGCAAAATCTGCAGACAAACTTCAAGGTATCACTTTAAAGTAAAAAGAAAAACCTTGTTAAGATCTTAATTTTTATTTTTTTGATAAAAAATAACTTCTCTTTCGGTTTTAAAATAGTTGATTGGTTCTCGAAAGCTTGAAACAAGATCTTCACACCCAGACTAAGTTATCAGATATGAAAAAAAGAATCAAAATTAGAGATTTTGGTGATGCTAGTAGCCTAGTTGTAAGTGTGCGCCCTATGAAAGTCCTCAAAAGCGGGCGGCCCGGGTTCATATCTGACCTGTGGCTCCTTCCCCGCATGTCATTCCCTACTCTCCCTCTCTCTCTCTCTGATTTATGTCCCTATCCACTGTCCTGTTTCTCCAATAAAGGCAGAAGAAATCTTTTAAAAAAAAAAGAAGATAGAGTTCCTTAGAGTCGGTGGAAAAACAGAGATTGATTAATTGATTATTGTATTTCTGGTTTCCATGGATGCAGGGCCGGCTCCTTAACTCATTACGACTCAGTCAGCAAAGATGCAGGTCTGTGAAAAAGGTTGTCAATAACACTAAAATGAAATTTAACAGGCCAACAAATAAACAAAGACCATGTTTAATCATCTCCCGAAAACTTCCAATTCCCAGATTATGTCCAGAATTATCCGTCGTTCTCTTTCTCTGAACGTCTCTCTCTCTCTTTCTCTCGTTCTCCTCGATGTCTGAGTGTGACCCAGGAGCTGTCCCACTTTCCTGCCTGGCCGACTGCATCTCCCTCTTTTCTGAGCCACATCTCTGTAGGCCTTTCAGTCACAGGCTCCCAAAAGCCACACGCACAGTTCTTCTTCTGCCCGGCTCTAATATTAGCTGCTGCTGCTGCTGCTGCTACGATCGCTAACCAGGACACAAGCAAGCTCCGCTCCACTTTGACTTTCATTAGACTTTGAAAAACTACTCTAAAACACACAGAGTCATATATTTTGTAGTTTTTTTTACAGGTGGATGTGCCGCTGATGTTGCCACTAGTAAAGAGTTTTCTCTTCAATGCATCGCTTTAGTGCTTAATACTTCGGCAGGTGACGACCTTTATTGGCATTCTGTTTGTTCTCCCGTCACAGTCGTCGACACGTGAACCCCTTCCTTCCTTCTTATTAGTGCCAGGATCAATACGAGACCCATCTGCACCTCTGATTGATCTACACCACATTGGACAGCAGGACTGATTTCACAGCACACAACACTTTGGATTTATAGATGAGCGACTCTGACCTACATTTTCCTGAGGTGTAATCGGGTGAGTATTTATGGAACTAACGAGGACTGCTTCACACGGTTCCTCTTTTATTTGGGCACGAGGAGCTCTTGTTCCTGTGTAGGATGGCCTGATTTACTGAGAGCCAAAATAGTCTCTGACACCTTTAGATTGAGAACGCTAACGCTGCCAGGGAAGTGAGAGAAGACTGTGCCTCCTCCTACTGACAAACTTAAAAAAAAAACACGTGATTATTTCTCCTGAAAAGCATCATGATTCGGCCTAAACATGATAAAAGGGGGGCTGCTTTAAATAGTGATATCTAGGGCTGAAAATTACTCAGATGTTTTTCTCTGCAGAATCAGTCGGTTAGCGTGAAGCTTTGACGTCATTCTTTCTCTTTAGTTTGGTTTCAAATCAAACTCCAACATTGAGTTATGATGATAGTATCTTGTTTTAGCTGTTGTCAGGATATTTAACATTGCAAGCCAACTGTTGTCATGTTCAAGTCACTTTATTATTGTTTATTTGTACTAAATATTAGGCTACATGATGGATTTTAGTCCATCAGCAGCAGCTCAGCCAGCTGTTCCTGAAACCCCACTGAACAGTGTAAGGGAGCACTCACACCAGGCGATCCGTACCGTGACCGAGCACGTTTGACTAGTGTGAGTGCTCTGTTCAATGCTCAAGCACGGTACACTTCCTTGACCCTGGCACGCTTGGAAGAGGTGTGCTTCGGCACGGTAACGTTGATGCACAAGCACATATACACAATGTGAAAATGAATTATAATCGATCCAAGCTCTTTAATTTGGAGAAATCTTGGGAGTTTTCTGGCTGTATCTGACTAAAAGGACTCAAAATAAGCCATAAAGTCAGTAAAATAAAATGTAACGAGGGCCCGACCCACATGGGATTTTTAGGGCCGATATCGATATTAGGGAGAAAAAAACCTTACGATACAGATATGTCGGCCAATATCTTTCTGAGATTTATCTTCGATCACAAAAACCCTGTGAAGTTCAGACTTTAGGGTAACTGTTCTGAGAGGATGACGTGGCAGCTGAAAAGAAGACAAGTGAAGATATTGACAGATAGATGTCAGTCGACTCAGGGGCGCAACATGTCACATTTAGAGGCCACAAAGGGCTTAACCTCATTCTGAACTTTGAGGATCGTAAAAACCAAATGTCCCTCATGGGATAATTGAAGCTGAACTTCTGAACTTTTCTGCCCCCGGTAACAGCTCTTATAAACCCTCTCCTTGAAAACATGAGCAGCTGAAATGAAGTCTTGTTGAAAAGAACCTTTTGTTACTTTCTATGAAGGAGATATTCTGAGAAAGTTTGAGACCCAGAGTGGAGAAAAGCCGACTATATTGAAGCTGTCTGGAGAGTCTCAAAACAGCGCAACAAGATGATAAATGTGCGGAGGAAAAGTTGCTGTGAAGTTGAAAACGTACGAGCTGCAGTGATCGGGGTCCTCGCTGATTTTAAGCATTTGAGCGTTTGCTGTTAAATAAACTGGATAATCATACAGATCGTGTGGGGTTCTCGTCACCTGTGCAGCTGGAGGTATTCTCTGGGTCTGTTCAGAAGGTGCAGGAACCGGTCCACAATCTTATTCTTACCCACGCCCTGCAGAGGGACACAAAAATCACAACAGTCAGACACCAGCAGGATTCAATAAAAATCCTCCCTGAAGAGTCATTCCAGTATATTTGAACCAAGACTACCAAAAGGGTTTGGAACTAGTCCAGACAGGAAGTGATTTTTTTGGGCCTTTTGACTTCATTAGAGAGGACAGGAAGTGTTGAGAAGAGAGAGAGTGGGGTCATGCAGCAAAGGGCAGAGGTCGGATTCAAACCCACGGCCACTGTGACGAGGACTATAGCCTCTGTACATGGGGTGTGACATAACTGCTGGGCTATCAGCGCTCCAGGCAAAGCACAGTTTAGAGTGATACCTGTCTTCATACTACAAGTGCTGCTGGAGCCGTTTGACCTCGTCAAGCCTTTCATTCTTCATGCATAGTCGGTGAAGTTGTGCAAGAAAATCCAACTCTGCTTCTTCAACATTTCATACCTCTGCATCTATAGATTTATTTATTTTAAAGCTTCAGTATTTTTTAACACCATTGATTGTACCACTTTCAAAACACTTGGTATCAAAAAGTATCGAAGCATCTAACATAGTGACAACCAGAGACATGCAACACGTCCTTCCACCCCTTCACTCCTCACTCGAACCCTGCCCATTAGGACTTGAACAGGGGGCACAGAGGGATTGCTACATGCAAAGTTATGCCCATATCAGATGTGAGATAGTCGGGTTCGAGGGTGACATTAGAGGGCGTCATTAAAGCCGAAGTTATAATTCTACCTGCACAGCTCAAAGAGGACTGACATGTGAGGCAGACTGCTGCAGAATCGAGATAAACCTCTTTCTGTAAGAGGAGGCTCTGTTTATTATTACATGACACCAAACGAGGATTATAATTAGACCTCTGTGGAGGAAGGCTCTTTTCTGGAGGTGAATTTTAAGTAAAGCAGGAAGCTCATGCATTGATGCCACTTACCTGGTTTCCCACCAAGAGGAGGTGCTCTCCTAAGAGAAAGTCTTTCAGCATGTCCTCCATCACCATCATGTGCTGCAGAGATGAACAAAGAGAGACATTCAAATGACAAATAGCTCAGGTGTTACGATTACGTTCATGAACCTACATGAGTGGACTGAACCCAGGTGGGCTTTGTGGTGAGTTGTATTTCACATATTATAGAAAACATAGCTGAAGCTTGAGGATACAACTTCTTTAAATAACATCGACTTGTGCGGAAAAAAAAAAAAACAGTGGAGGACTTTGGTTTGTCCTCCCTTCTGCTCTCAATGATTTTTAAAAACAGAAAACAGGTCATTTGATAAGTAGGGCATCCTCCTTCCTCTCATACGATCTCGCCCTCTTCCACTCTACATTTCAGTCTCCGATACAAGCCGAGCAGAACGAGGATGCAGAGAGAGGGAGTGGGAGCGAGATTCATGTGGGTCAAATTACGTCATTTAAAATTTACCCGAGGATGTCAGAGTGTCATTCTCCTTCTGTGGTTCCTCCTCTAAGCACGATGGTTTTAGTCACCGTCTGGTTAAGAGGCCAAAAGGATGAGGAGGCTCAGACAGAAACAGAGATAGGTATGTTCATGTTTCACCTGGTAAAATGTTTCATCTACTGTACACCTGAGGGTCAAGAGTCCAAACCAGAGAAGAAATACCCGGATGTTCACTATTTTTAAGTATGATTCTTTTTTTTTTGTATGCGTCTAGGCTGGCCATACAAAACTGTCCCACAATGCATTGCAGCTCTCAGACTATCCAATAGTGGAGCTTGCAGTCCAGCCAACAAATAAAAGCAACCGTACTGTACTACGTTTCATATTCAATGTTGTCAAATTATATTAAAATGTAAAATGTAGCTGTTTTAGTAATGAACAGATTTTTATTGTTGTTGAATTCTATTTACAGACAAACGGTCATGCTAGCTTGATGCTAGCTTATCCAACGTAGCACGGACTGGAAGTACGTCACATGAACCGTAGTTTAGCATGTTGCTAACCTCGCACTAGGTTAGCGTGCAGTATGCAGTATATCCTGTTTATATTGTTTGAGTGTTTAGCAGGCAGTAAGTTCGCAAATAGAAATATCCTTCAGAGAGAAACTTTTAACTCTGATTGCATGAGTATGTTTCAGAGCCCCCACATACGTATCTGATACCTGAGCTTTAAAAAGCATGATGTCATATATCTATTAATAGATTTAGGATATGTGCTGATATTGACGACTTGTGACCTTTGCTCTATTTCTTTAACGATTTCAGCTTCAAATTGGCCGCTGATGTTCAATAAAATCTTCTGACTGCAAACACACTTTGATTTCTCATCAATAACAGCAGTGAGTGATCAGGCTCAGTGTACAGGCGGAGCAATGGTCAGGAGAGTGCATCGCTGTCGCTCTAGTGTTTCTGAAACGTCCCAGTAGGAACAACAACTAACTAAGACTGAAAAATGTCAGCAAGTACCAGAACTAAAAGGAAAATCCCTGGTAATGAAAAAAGATCACACACGGAGAGTATAAATTAGATTATTGACCACAAAGAAGATGAGGGGGGGTTGAAACTGAGCGGAAAATAACGGGATCATAGATGTCGTCTTTATCCATTTTTGGCCTCAATTGCAGCAACCGTGCTCTGAATATTGTTTGTCGAGGGAAAACATGAAGAGGGTGTTTTCAAAAATGAGAGAAAACAAAATAAAAACAATGGATTATTCTTATTATTGTTTCTAATCTGGATCAACTCTGGGTCACATCCTGGAAATGTCTTTTTAACATTAAACAAGGATTTAAACGGCAGGCATTTGTTTTACATTATACCACTGAACGTCAAAAGGCAGTTTCAGTTCAGATAAAATATGTTATTCTGGAAGTAACTCTCTTTTTTTTTTACCTGCTGTTGACCATGCCAAATACTTTTGTGTCATGCCTTAGGGGGCGGGAGTATTGAAGGGGATTTTGTTTAGTTTCATAATTTAGTATGCATTTTGAGAGTTTCTTATTTTTCCTCTTCTTTCAGGAGATTAAGTCTCCTCGGCTTCATGGTCCCATTATTGTTGTTGCACCTTTTAGGATGCGCAGGGTTGGGGGGAGGGGGGGCAAGGGTGTGTGGGTCCTGTTTTATGCACAGCACCCCCGGTTGGTGGTTGCTGACACGTTCAACTCAATGTTATATGTATTTACTTTAATATTCTGTGTCCTTTATACCCCATTTTTTTATTTTCCTATTCCTAGTTATCTGCCGGCACGTATTGTGTTTGCCTGGATACCTGCTTCAGAGGTCTTGCGGCAATTATTCTGCTCCTATATTACAACTTAACATAAAACAGTAACATAAAAACTGTTAGCCTTAACATTGAAGGGATAAATCATGTGGTCAAGAGACAAAAACTACTTTCTTACCTAAAAGAAGGAAAACTGCCAGATTGGCTTTCTCCAGGAGACCCATCTTTCAGATCTCGAACACATTAAACTACGTAGAACCTGGGTGGGTCAGGTCTTTTACTCCTCCTATAACAGCAGTAGCCCTGGGGTGGCAATTCTTATGCACCGCAGTCTTGCATTTAAGGTGGACAAGGAGATTAAAGATAAGGAAGGGCGTTATGTTCTAATATCAGGCTATATTTCTGGGGAACACATTGTAATTGGTTGTGTTTATGCACCCACAGTATATGAACCATCATTCCTATCTAGTTTACTCGCAGATATTTCATCATTATCCTGCTCTCTTGTAGTGCTTGGAGGAGATTTTAACTGTGTGCTTGATCCCAGCCTTGATCAGTCCCCTTCTAAAGATAGGAGATCTCAGAAAAGTACCAACTTGTTAGAGTTGTGCGAGGACATAGAACTATTCGATGAATGGAGGATCTTGAACCCTAAAGAACGAGATTTGACATCCTCCC
The DNA here is from genome assembly GCF_963930695.1 of Labrus bergylta. Classification (NCBI taxonomy): domain Eukaryota; kingdom Metazoa; phylum Chordata; class Actinopteri; order Labriformes; family Labridae; genus Labrus; species Labrus bergylta. Next base: position 12,010,096 of record NC_089207.1, read on the forward strand.
CTGACCCCATCAATAATTTTCTAGAATCAACTACTTCTTAGTTTGAAGGGGAATTTTGGAAAGAATTACTGAATGCTCAGTTGGAACTCAAGTCCTCTCAGATTACTGCCCCATTAGTGTCACCTTTTGTCCTCCAAATAACAATCCATCTTGTAGACATTGGCACCTAAATTCTCATCTCATGAGTAATGCCCAGTTTAGAGATTTTATTACTAAAGAACTAGATTTTTTTCTGGCAGTGAATAGAACACCAGATGTTAACCCTTCAACTTTATGGGAAACAGCTAAGTGCTACTTAAGGGGATCTATTATGTCATACACCTCTTCAGAGGTGTTTGGCAGACTAAAAACTCAATTACAACTTAAGGAAAAGGTCAAACATTTGGAAGAAGAATTTAAGTCCAATCCCACAAAACCATTTGGAAAACATTTCGATGCAGCTTGAGCAGCATTGGATCAGGTGCTCACTAAAAAAGCTGAAACTTTGCCAGACACAGACTGTATGAGTCCGGCAATTAATGAGGTCGCCTCCTTGCTCTGCTAGCAAGAGGTAATTATAATGATAGTTTGGGGTTGTCTTCATTCATACCTTGACTCAACTTTCTGCATCGATTCCTAGGCCTGCTCGCCTTTATCTATGTGGGGCCTGATTAACTGCAAAAGGCAAAATGTCACGAAAGAGGTCAAAGCTAACCTGATAGTTTACAATTCTGTGAGGGTCTGGAGGGATATAGTTAGTTTCTCTGGGAGGAAGGATTTGGTCTCTATGCTGACACCTATTTGTGGGAATGCTGACTTCCCCCCGGCTAATAGCAGCTCAATTTTTGAGTTTTGGAAGTCCAGAGGCATTAACATTATTGGAGATTTATTTAAAGATGGTATTCTCATGTGTTTTCAGCAACTTCAACTTCAGTATGGCCTTCCCAAGGAGCATTTTTTGGGTACTTGCAGATTCGTCACTTTATAAAGGGAGCTGAGTCTCCCCTCCCTCAATACTCGTAAATGAAGTGCCCTCTCTTAAATTTAAATTGCTGGATAAACTGTTACTTGAGGTGGATCAAGGACAAACCTCCCACTGTTACTATGTGGTACAAAGAGATTTTTTCTGTACTTCCACACGAGAGGATTAGTGCAGTGCTGAAGGGCAATGGACAGTTATTCTTGATCACATGGCAACCACTCATGGACTACCTCCCCGCGGAGAGTCTAGATTTATTGTCAAAAGGATTCTCTTACCTGAATTGGAAGCCCTCTGGACTGAATACGGGCACTGGACATTCCCATTCAGGCTGAGGCTGGATTTAAATTTAATGGACTCTGGCAGGTTAATAAAACCTTGAAGTGAGCATGATGAGGAAATGGGGTATTTTTTATGCCTTTTCTCATTTTAATTTTATTGTCTGTTTTGGTTTGTTTTTTGTAGCTGTTGATTTTAGTCCTTTTGGTTGTGTCGTTGTACATGTCTTCTAACTGTTATATTGTTTGAAAATTTCAATAAAATTGTTATTGAAAAGAAAAGAAAAGTGTGGTGCACTTACAGATGTGGTTTGTGTCTTGCTGAGTGTATTTAGCTGTAAATCTGTGTGTAATTACCTGAGGATTATCATAGAAGAGGACGTCCGGGATTTTCATTTTCTCCTTGGCGTTGTAGACGGGAGCAGAAACTTTACCAATAGTCAGCAAGCCGTCCTTTATGGAGCCTGGAGACACACGAGAGAGGACGTCAATGTTTCTGATGGATCCTCTTTAACAAACACAGTCTGACATTCAGTCCTCTTTAACACTCGACTCCTCCAGTTTAACGGCATCCACACATCATTAACCCTCAATTTAAATACTAAATGACGGGATGGTCTCTAATGGCCAAGGGTTGTTATGATACCAGACTTTAAAAAAGTCAAACAATAGCAAAACCTTTTTCAAAACCACAGCAACAAATACAGAAATCCTAGACACCCAGTTTTGGGATTGGGTTCTCGTTTTTCATTATCAGAAATTCCAGGTAAACTCCTGCGAAGTGCCTAAATTGCACAAAAACATTGGCAATGTTTTGGTGCCGAAATGTTACCAATGTTTTTCACATGACACAACAACTTTCAGTGTCACAGCATTTTTGAAAAGAATAGAATAAATTCAATATTCAAAAAAATAAAAATAAAAATAAAATAAATATATATATATATATATATATATATATATATATATATTATTATATTATTATTATTTATTTATTTATTTTGGGGGGGGGGGGGGGGCTTTTTGGGCCTTTATTGTAGAGACAGGATAGTGAATAGAGTCAGAAATCAGGGAAAGAAGTCCTTTAAGGATACCTTTTCGATAGAAAAGGACAGCTGCAATTAATAGTAACCCATGAACACCAAGATTCCTTCAAGTGTTTGTGTCGACGTGTCGACAGCAAAAAACCTGTGTGCTCTATAAAATGTTTTTAGAGACAGCGAGCTGGCTTCAACTTACAGCTGAAGTCACGAGTGTGTTCATTGAGATCTGGAGAGTCCTGGATGGAGCTGTTGGCGAGGTTTTTTTCAAGAGAGGCACGGGCCAGGCTGGGCAGGAACCTTAAATACACATGAGGGGGATATGTGAACAGGTGAGTCTTGAAGATATCAGGAGTGCACGTGTGAAAGAGGTTCATGCGTACCTGGAAAGGCAGGCCTTATTGACAGCGTGAGCGATGCTCTCCTCGGGGTACTGAGAGAGACGACGACAGATCCTCAGAAGCTGTCTGGTGGACAAAGACGAGGCCAGAGACTGTGCCTGCAGACGCACAAAGGCATGATTAAAAACTCAGATCATACACATAAACAGCTAACATCATACACATGTTCACTTACTGTGGGGTCATTCGTACTGCGGAGGCTGTGTGTGAGATGCAACAGCTGCTCTGCTGCTTCTGTTGGAACATTTAGAGTCTGAAAGTGAGAAAAAGAAAGAAAGAAGAGGATAATAGAAGTTTACTGTTGATTTAATGTTGATTTGAACAGGTAGGTAATGAGTTGTTGCTGCACCGACATATAAAGACGTTTTTATAATATTTCAGTGTGTCTGTCTCACCAGTCCCTGAATGAGGCCCATCTCCTCCGCTTTGGCGAGCGGGGTGACAGTGTGATACAGAAACATGGTGAGCAGCTCAGGACCCAACCACTGCTGACCTCTGCTGCCGCCGCCGCCGCCGCTCGTACCAGCACCCACAACGGGGGGCTCAGCCAGAGCCAGCACCCTGAACGATGGATGGATGGGGAACACTGACCTGGAGACACACACAAACACACACACAGCCCAGTTTATAGTTACACTTAAAGAGAAACACACACAGTTTATAAATCTGTCCAGCTGTAGTGAAGTGATTGAGTGCAGGTGCACTGCAGGTGTGTGTCTATATGCGAGTGAGTGTCTGAACTAATCCATGTCAGCTTCAGGAGCACGACTTCTGACAGCTGGCTGTGTGATCCTCTGATTGAAGAGGACAGCGAAGTTCCTTTCTTTCACCCCACGTTGACTCCCTTTCTGGAGCCGGACATATTTACTGTAATGTGGGCGGAAGCTGGCGCTAACCATCATCATCGCCACTGCATGAGAGTGCGGGAAGACATTTCATATATGCAGAAAATAGAAGCTATTATTGAGCTTAAACATGCACTGTAATACTATATATATATATATATATATATATATATATATATATATATATATATACTAATATAATATGAAGAGCAACCGAACAGACCAAGGTCCATTGTGATTAAGTTGCTTCGATTAAAGGACAAAGAGGAAATTCTGAAAAGCGGAAAAAAGCTGAAAGGCCCCAGGATCTTCGTAAATGAAGACTTTACAGACAATGTGAGAAGGAAACGAATGGAGCTGAGGCCTAAACTTCTGGAGGCACGAGAAAAGGGTCCGATTGCTTATCTACGTTATGATCAGCTCATTGTTCACCAACCAAGCTCTTAGGCTGCCCATATTTTATAATTTTTTTAGTAACTGTTTTTGTATTCTTTTTTAACCCTCTATGAATCAAAATAACAAAACATTTTCTATAATAGCTTTAACTGAAACATGGCTATACAAAAGTAAGTATCTGCATATTTTACATACAGTTAAGAAAATATACTTTTCAAAGAACTTTAAAGAATCAACAAATAATATCAAATCTACATGGAATATTATCAACCAACTGCTAAATAAAAAGAAGAAAATATCTTTAGGCACAAGTTCTCAGTTTCTAAATGGTGATAAACTCAATAATGATCCATATGAAATCTCTTGTGGCTTTAATAACTTTTTTGCAAATATAGGTGCTTCTCTCTCAAATGAAATTGACAACACGGTAGGCAGCCCTTTAGATTACTTAGAAAAAAGATATGGCTGTATCTCAAATTTTGAGCGCCCACAGCCAAAGGAAGTAAGTGACATCATTAAAAATAAATACCTCAGCTGGCCATGATGAAATTGATAGTTCTTTAATTAAGGAAATATCAGATTACATATTAGAACCTCTCACTCATACCCTAGGCCGATCTCTGGCCACTGGTGTTGTCCTGAAAGAGCTTAAAAGAGCAAAAATTATACCACTGTTTAAAACTGGTGATCAAAGAAATTTCCCAAATTATCGTCCTATATACATCTCAAACATTCTCGAGAAGTTAATTTACTCAAGAATAGTAACACATTTACAAGAAAATAACATCTTATATGAAAATCCAAATGGATTTAGAAAGGACAGGTCTACCTATATGGCACTTTTACAGCTCATAGACAAAATACAGGCAGCTACAAACAATAATAAATACGCACTTGGCATTTTTTAGACTTGTCTAAAGCATTTGACTCTGTCAATCACAATATTTTATTTTCTAAATTACAACATTATGGTCTTCAAGGTGACACACTGAAGTGGTTGACCAATTATATGAGTGAGAGAGAACAGTATGTGGTAATCAATGGATGTGCTTCAAGCACTCTTAATGTAACATGTGGAGTACCACAAGGATCTGTATTAGGACCTTTATTATTTCTCATTCATATGAATGACTTCCCTTTAGCTTGTAAACGTTCTTCTCCCATTCTGTTTGCTGATGATACCAACATGATCTTATCTCACAGTGACTTACACACCCTAATAAATAATACAAATGAAGAATTGGTGAGTGCTGCAAAATGGTTTAAACTTAATAAGCTTTCATTAAATAGTAAAAAGTCCAATTTCATCATATTCAGAGGTAAAGGAAGTAGTTATCAGAAGGATGCTAAAGTTTCAATAGATGTAAATGAAATTTCACAAACTCAATTTTTAGGAATCCTTGTGGATGAGAAGTTAAATTGGAAAAAACGTATTAAATTTACTCAGAAAACAATTGTGAAGTCATTGGGGATCATCAGCAAACTTCGTAGTTTTATTCATTTATCTTGTATGTTAACCTTATAAGTTCAGAAAAGTTTGGCAACTTTCTCCAACGCAACAGAAACATCATTCGATTTGCTTAGTTTATTTATTTGTCTCTTAAGAGGTGAGGTCCCTTGTATAAGCCTGTTGGCTTCTTGACCTCTCCTGACACACCTTTTATGTTTTTGTTAATCTGATTTTGATGTTTTCTTATATGTGTGCTAATAAATAAATAAAATAAAATAAAATATATCAAACACTATTGGTTGAGTTTGTCTCTTGCTCTCCCTGCCTAGCCCTTTTTGGCCTTGTTACATAGTCAGTTTCATAAATTTGAATTAAGTATCAAAAACATGAAACAAAAGTGCATCCCTAATCCAAATGTGATAAAAATGTAAATGGTTACAGTGTCACTGCTGCTCTGCAGTCAGATGCGCAGCGTGTGGTTTCCATCTGTTGCCATGGGAAACATCATTATCTGTCAGGGAATTGAGAACAACATCCTTAATGTTTGAATTCCTTTCCTTAAGAAAAGTTAGCAGCATTCAGATGCCGGTCATTTCAAAGAGCTTTATAGGGGCATACTGCTGTGACTCAGTTTGTAGAGTCGGTCATCTGTCAACTGGAAGGTTTTGGGTTCGATCCCCAGCTCCTGCAGCCACATGTCTGATGTTTCCTTGGGCACTAAGTTACGCTCGCTGCTTCAGTGGCGGTATATGAATGCGTATGAATGGATTAGTTACCATTTAACAATTCCAAAAAGCATTTTGAATAACCTGGTCAAATGTTGGCATGGACATTAAGGTCAGAAAAGCAAGTGTGTGTGTGTGTGTGTGTGTGTGTGTGTGTGTGTGTGTGTGTGTGTGTGTGTGTGTGTGTCTCTTTTTCAGTGTAAGATGTAGCAGAGAGGTTTGCAGTGGGTAAAGCTGCTTTGACTGCAGCATGATGTAAATGAAGTATCCTGAGGAACAGGTCAGGATCCCTGCAGGAGCACACTTAAGACATGTCCCCTGCAGACCTCCTACCGGATAATTACAGATACACACAACTAATGAAGAGAAAAGGAGCCAACACATGGGCAGACTCACACATTCACATATACTGTGAATGCATGAATGTACAGTATATGTTGCCTAGCAACCTGCTGGTTCTTTCTCATCCATCGTCTATGTAGTCAAGTCTACACCTGCCAGGATTCTTCAATGTTTCACTTTGAATTAAGAGAAGACTGTAACCTGTACAGTTAGGAACAACAACACACACACACTTAACATCACAACACATGTCTTGTCTGAGCCACAGGAGTGGAGGAAGAGGAAGTGGGTTTATTTCAGCCCAGACGCCCCACCACAAACATCCTTCCTGCCTGTTTAGGTGGGATTTTAAGACATGGGAACATTAATGTGGACACACACACACACACACACACACACACACACACACACACACACACACACACACACACACACACACACACACACACACACACACACACACACACACACACACACACACACACACACACACACACACACACACACACACACACACACACACACACACACACACACACACACACACACACACACACACACACACACACACACACACACACACACACACACACACACACACACACACACACACCATTAGTCAAACACGGGGAGCAGTTAAGGTCAAGATGTACGACAGTCATCCACACAAACTGTAATAAGTCCAAGAAAAAAATGTAAAATGCTGTTTCAGAGTCTAAAAATCCTTTATACTCTTTTTTTATAAATGAACCTCCCCTTCAAGAACATTTTTAAAAGTCCACACGTCTGCAGACACTTATTTCAGTCTGAACACCTGGTTACTCTCTCACTGACAGCAGGCTCAGAATAAGTTAGATGATTTGAAAAGTCTCCATTTGTCTCTGTAGATACCCACAGAGCGCCAAATCAGCTGACTGTTATTTTAATTTCACTGCCACTCTGTCGTCTGAGTGAGCGAGACATAAAAGCTCCAAAAGACGTCAGCGTACATGTCCTAATGTCACTTTCTTCTCAAACATTGTTTTCATTTTTAACGTCTTCCTCTCCACTTTTTCCTCTCCTCTCAATGAGTGTTCTTCCTGTTTCAAAATGTTCTCATTGTTGTCTAAGAAAAGCCAGGACCAACATCACAACCGTCCTGTTTCCGTGTTTTACGCCGTTACTGATTCAGAAATTCGCTTGAAAAAACTTGCATAACCCATAACACTTGCTGTGTGTGTGTGTGTGTGTGTGTGTGTGTGTGTGTGTGTGTGTGTGTGTGTGTGTGTGTGTGTGTGTGTACCTCTCTTTTAGTTGTTCATCAGTGAACTGTAGTTGTTCCTTTAGCGTCTGGTATCTGTCCCACCTGAGCAGCCTGGTCCCATCGTACAGATCCAACTCCCTGTCATGCAGCAGCCTGGGAACCAAAACAAACTGGAATGAGCTACAAAAAAAAAAAGTGTGTTTCTGTGTGTGTGTGTGTGTGTGTGTGTTTGCCACATAAATACACATAGAAACAGATCATTCTTAAGAGAAAAACAGCATGCAAAAAGGGTGAAAATGCCGAAGTGTTTTTCTAACTGTAGTACCTGGACAGCACAGCCAGGGTGCCCAGGTTGACCCTGTGGATGCCGTCCAGAAGCAGCAGCTTTCCCTCGATGGCAGCAGTGACGAGCGGAGACGGTCTCCATGCTGTGTCTCCGTTAGGAAGCGTGTACCTCTGCTGCAGAAGGTCCCTCGCCGTCATGTCCTGGAGAGGAAATGGACAGGAAGTGATTAATTCTATGTGGATGGCAAATCGTAGATGGCTGTGGTTAGAAGTGAATGTAGACCAGTTTGGTGCATCTGCATAATCGTCTATACGGCGGGGAAAAGCAGGTATTCCTCCACGCCTTCGTATTACATTCTTGACTTAAGCAGAGTAATGCAGCTCATGTTTCATACCCTTAAGTTAGGACAACTGCTACTCTGACATACATGTCGAGATGATTAAGCTGTCGTGTTTTATTTTTTTCCCTTTAAGGATAGACACACAAAAAAAATTATTTATTTTTTATCCAATATAGCCTTACATGTTGCTTGGGTTTCCAAAAATGGGATTTTCAGAGAAGAAAAGAAGAATTTTCCGACAAAGGATTCTGCAATTCCCGCAGCACATGTTAACCTCCGACCCCACACCGCTAAGAATAGCAGCAGCATGATGCATTAAAACACCCGTTTCCTGCACCATCATCACCCGAATGACAGCATTCCTCAAAATCCCACGCACGCACGCACGCACGCACGCACGCACATGCTTTTTCTTCTAGTCAGTGTCAGTTTCTGGACCGGCAGGACTAATGGAAGACAGATGTGACTCTTTCAGGATTCTACATATTCTCACTCTGACCCACAACATTGTACCAACTTAAATTCCTGGCAGCTTATTCAGACATCTCCCCTGAAACTGCTGGAGAGCTGAATACAAGGACGAGATCTTTTATTTATCCCCTGAGGGGGGAACTCTGGCTCATCAGCGACACAAAGACAAAGTGGAGGAAGAGAAAGTTTCTCTAATGAAAGTTTCAATTGATGAAAAAAATCTCTCTTTCCACTGTTTGCTATTTGCTTGCCCCACCTCCCTATTTCAGGGACCGTATCCAATGAGAGCTCTTTGTCTGTGCTTACACATTATTTGATTATTTATTTACCTGGTAGAGCATGACGGGCTCAATGCTGTATCCAAGCATCTCAGCAAACTCTCTTGCAATCACTGACTTGCCACAGCCCTGAAAAAGTAGAATTAAAACGCCGTTAGCAGCAGATATCACTTTCAACATGTGAAGTTGCGTCGTGTGTGCGTCCTGTGTGCGCCGCGTGTGCGCCGCGTGTTGGCTACCTTGGCTCCGATCAGACAGATGTCCTTCGCCATGTGTGACTGCATCATCTCGGAGAGCAGCTGGGAGTGGCTCGGCGTGCTGATGAAGGTGGGGCTGCTGTTGGGCGGACGCAGCTCCTTGAGGCCCGCTGGGACCTGAAGTTTGAAGAAGACAGGAAGTAACCACAGTTTAACACCAGCTTCATTCTGTTTCTCCCGTTATAATAACCGCGAGTCGTAAACTTATCAGCGTCCAAAAACAATCCATAAGACATTGAATACCGCTCGTTAGAGGCCACAGGAAATATACATCCCTGCATAAAGATAACACAACTTCAGAGGAGTGACATCATCTGTTTGGCTGGATGAGCAGCTGAACTATTCTTAGAAGACTGCTCCCTCTGTTCTCCTGAACCCCACACACAGTGACTCATTCATAAACACGGAGAGTTTGTCAGTGAGAAAGGAGAATTAAAGACTGATAAAGTTGTTTCCTTCAAACAGCCGCAGAGTTGCATTCGCAGTATCAGTCAAAGATAAGACGGCCCAGCTAATGATACAATGTGCGTCTGTTGGTTGTGTGTGTGTGCCTTGCCTGCCCTGGGAAAACTCTGACTAATGTGTTACCACTTTCACTGTTTTTTTTCTTTTTTTGTTTTTCTTTCATAAAACGTGCTTCCTAGTTCAGGATTTGTTTGAAGCTTCACATCCCACTCGTAGAACAGACAGATAATCTGCTCTGGTAAAGTACGAACAGCGCACAGGATTCTTAAGCAGCTTTACTTCTCTGCTCTTATTCCTTCTAGTCATCTCTTCTGCGGTCACTCAGAATACTTCAATCTGCTCACTCTTTCACTTACATTCATACATTTGTTTTCAGAGTGTCTGTGCTCGACCTTAAATTCTCGATGGAGGTTCAGCAACAAAACATTGCAGGTAAATAGCTTGGCTCTCTTTGCATCCTTCGGTCCACTCTTCCCTCTCCTCAACATTTCTCTTTTGAAATGGATTTGACAAGTGCCATTTTGTTTTGAATGGTCTGCTTTAATACACAATTTAAATCCCCAACAAAAAGCTAGATGTATCCTGTGGAGTTCTTTACTTTTAATCACCCTTGTTGCAATTTTTTTTAAGCACGTGTGTTTAAACGAGTCACAACAAACCAGTGTGCACACGCACTTGCTTTGGAACAAATCCCTGCCAGTTGAGTCCTCATCACAGTCATAGACATTTTGGAAAGACGAAGACAGAGGCAAAGGATACAGCAACATGAATGCTCACAATGCAGGATTTAAAACGACTTAATAAACCATTAAATAAGTCATCTTTAACAGCAGCTTGCAGCAGGAGCAGCGCTTTACTTCCTAAAAGCCCAAACCCACAGTCAGAATGAATCACCCCTGCACCATGCAGCAGTTTAAGTTTAGTCTGGTGTTACCTGGAAGGTGATGTCTTTGTCTGACATACGTAGTGTCACATCTGCATGGCCCTCTACATCCGTTGTCTTGGATACGCTCAAGATGGCGCTGGCTGCTGCCTGACGATGACCATCCAAGAGCTCAAACCTCTGAGAAAGAGAAGCACTGAATGACTGTAGGCCAAAATAAACATCTCACCTTATGCTCACACTATGTCAAGTATGCACAAATAAAGAAATGACCTCTTGACTTACGCTGAGCACTCCCTCCACAGCCGTGCGTCCCTCCTTGCCCAGGATGCTGCTGTATGGGTAAAGTCTGTTGACGAGCTGCTGGGAGGACAGCATGGGGAAGGAGTTCTGCAACAACACAGAAAAGGGATGCATTTGATTGTAGAATTAACGGAGCATTCAGTCTTTTTAATTTATTTTAAACCTGGACTTTCCTCTATTCTTACCAGCACGTGGAGGGCAGGAATCAGGTTGTCCACCGGGAAGTCAGGCAGGCCGAGGCTGGAGGATTCCAGGGAGCACAGAGTAGTGGCAAGAGACAGCAGCTGGGACACCCTGGATCACAGAACAGATTATTAAAACGTCGAATCACTGCTGTAGAGTACCGACCGGACAAATAAGATGGACTTCATGATAACTTGAATGTACCTTTCTGCAGCGATGTTTGGTCCTGCTGAGTACAACAGCTCCAACATGTCCTGAAAAGAAAAGACCAACATGATGAGACCTGAAGTACGGAAGCCCTACGAGGACATGTTTCCTTACATTTAACCTTACTCCATTTCTCTGTGTTAAGGATTCATCTCTCTCAATTTTCTCAAGATATCAATTTATTCATCTCCTAATCCTGGGATAAAGAGTTACTTCCTTGAGATCTGGAGAAAACCAGATAAAAAACAGAGTTTTTATCTGAGATAATGAGATACATGAACTGAAATTCATTCATTATAACAAAATGTATTGACGCTTGTCCTCTTAGGGCTTCCGTACTGTAGGGCAAAGCAAGCAGATCTTTTCGAGAGGCCTCTTGCTACTAACAATAGTTACATTACAATGAATCTGTAAAATATGAATAGTTGAATCTCTTTATTGAGAGAAAAAGGGGCAGCTATGTGCATCTTTAATCTTTGGCTTGTTGTTCTATTTTTATTTAACATTTCATAACTCACAAGCTACAATATAAAGATCCAGTTATGTCTTAATGATCTTGTGAACATGGTCTGGAAATCTGCTCCATTCTCTCCACATCAGATCAGATTTTTCCGGTTCATGAAAATCTGAGTTAGATCATCTCCAGTTTTCCCTGAGTCTTTTTCTCTACTAACAGCGTGATCTTTTGGTTGCAGGACATTTTTCCGTGTTAGATAATGGGAGTTATTTCTGGTCTGACCTTGAATGGAAGGTAATAGATGTCTCTGGCCTGGAAGCGTGAGCGGAGAGGAGGATCCAACGGGTTGCCCTTGTATTTGGGGACAGGAAGACCGAGAGCGATGACCCGAAAGTCCTCGCTCACACGGACGATCTTCCAGCTGTCCAGCTCCTCTTTGGTGTGATCCTGCAATGCATTCAGGTATTCAACACTCGGACAATATCCTGTATCTATAACTGGACACATACGGTATGCAATATGTATGCAAGAGAATTCAGTTACACAGTTAGACCCTGAATGTCACACAGTATTTATGGCACCAGCACTAGAGCTACTCTTAAACATGAGATGACGATTCTCTATATTTTAGAAATAAGACACACAGGTACAGGTTTTGTTTTTTTATTAAAGATATATTTTTGGGCTTTTTTGGGCCTTTTTTAATTTTTAATTTTAAATGGAGGGATAGGGCAGAGAAACATGCGACATGCGAGAAAGGAGCCACAGTGGGGACCCGAACCTGGGCCGCCCGCTTGGAGGACCATAGCCGCGCGCACTAACCACTGCAACACCAGCGGCGATACATCTTGTAGAAATGCCAAAAAAATATATATATATTAATATATAAGGATTGGCCGTGTATAGCCCTGCACTGGAAGGAAGAGAAACCACCTACGTCTTGTGGCGGCCCTCTGGCCTGTTGGGTTGGGCCTTCTCATTGGTGTTGCAGGTTCATGTACTTGGAAGGCGGAGCTTCCCAATCAGCCTGACTGAGAGCACCTGGGCCTGACGCTCACAGTCACTATAAAAGCTGCTACCTCAGTCTGCTCAGTGAGACTCTCTGCATGCACCTTCTCTGGTTACTTCATATTTCTTTTCCATCCAACACATGCATGATACCCTTTTCACACACCCACTAACCTACACTACTGACATCCAAACCTCATCTCTTTCTTAATCTAATTTACGTTTTTGTAAACAAATCGGCATAAATAAGTGTTATTTTGGCGTCTCTTGCCAGAGCCTTTGAGCCGGTCATGACAGTCTAAAAGAGTTGGAAAAATGAATTAGCATCATGCATATCAAATAAAACAATTTTTTTGAACGCTTTTTGAGACAGAACCTGCAAGTTAGCATTCCATTGTGACACATATAACTTACGTACTGACTCTGTTTGTATACAGTCCGATGTCGGGCCCATACTCTTTTGCTTAAGTTCTATCATTTAGTTAGTTGGGATATTTTTTGGTTCATTTTTTGTCTATTTCCTTTTCATGTACTTATCTGACAGGCACTCGTGCTGTAGAGGTCGAGGTTTTAGGCCTTAAGGGGGAGGGAGGCTGATTGGTTTTATGGGTTATGCGTCACAAAAATTCCCGAGTTTTTCAAGCGAATTTCTGAATCAGTTACGGCCTAAAACATGGAAACAGGACGGTTGTGATGTTGGTCCTGGCTTTTCTTAGACAACAATGAGAACATTTTGAAACAGGAAGAACACTCATCGAGAGGAGGAGAGGAAAAAGTGGAGAAGAAGACGTTAAAAATGAAAACAGTGTTTGAGAAGAAAGTGACATTGTACGCTGACGTCTTTTGGAGGTTTTACGTCTCGCTCACTCAGACGACAGAGTGGCAGTAAAGAACAAGTAGACAAATGGACTCTTTTCATATCATCTAACTTATTCTGAGCCTGCTGTCAGTGAGAGAGTAACCAGGTATTTGACTTTTAAAAAAAGTGTCTGCAGACGTGTGGAGTTTTAAAAATGTTCTTGGAGGGGAAGTTTATTTATAAAAAAAGAGTATAAAGGATTTTTAGACTCTGAAACACTGACGCAGCGTTTTACATTGTTTTCTTGGACTTATTATAGTTTGTGTGGATGACTGTCGTACATCTTGACCTTAACTGCTCCCCGTGTTTGACTAATGAAGTGTGTGTGCGTATGTGTGTACGTCCACATTAATGTTCCCATGTAAACAACAAAAAGCGTGCAGATTTACAGGAGAGAAGTTAATCACCTTCAGCTGAGTTTCTTCATCATCATGATGATTCAAAACCAAATCAGAGGACTGGATTGCAACACAACTCAAACAGTGTTTGTTTTTTTTCAAAAACATGTTACATATTATGTCTCTAAAATTATTAAAAAAAGGTGCAAACAAATTCATCTGTAGGCAAGTAAAAATCCTGTTTTTGTCAGTGGAGTGTTGTTGCTTGAAGAGATGTATCAGCTTCTTCTTTCTTTACTGCATGACTCTTGTACAGAAAAGTCTGTAAGTGCAAGGATTCCTATTTTAGTAATAATAATTATGAAGGACAGGGGTGATGTGGTCATGGTTAATAACATAGACACCTGAGGCTATTAGTTTTAGTGTTTGTTCTTTGATAGATGTTTGCTAATAGAAGCTGTATGATGGCTGATGCATTAGTCACTAAAGCCCCCAAATAAGGACAATAACCCGTTTTTAAAATACCAGATCTGCTTTATAGACCCTGTGAATCCTCATGGCTGTTTGACTTTTATGTGAGTGCATGTGCTGCTCTGACCTGCAGCAGTTTGTCATATCTTTCTGACGACATCAGGAAGCGCCCGTCCTCCAGCTGCATCTCTCTGTTCTCCAGCAGGTTGTTGAGGACGGGCAGGACGTTTCTCTCTGCCTTCTCTAAACCCTCCAGGACCAGGACTCGACCTTGCGTTGCTGCCCGTACAGCACACTGAGGACAAACACAAATAATAAGATGAGACCATTCAGTGAATTCCATCAATATTCTGCTCGAATTAGAACTGAAGAAGAGGGATGTTGGTGACATGGAGTCGCTCATTTTTAAATGCAATCACTTCAACCTGTGGTCAAAACCTGCTGCTCGGTCAACCTGGTCGACCTCAGACCCTGTGTAACGGTTAATAGTGCTAAAAGCATTTAAAGAAAGAGCAATCTCATGTGCAGCAGTTCTTAACGTCCCATGTTAAAGTGAGAAAAGGAGCCTTCAGTGAAGCCTTTCCCGAGGATGTCCTCACCGTATTGTGGTCGGATCGTCCGCCAAACTTTCCAAAACCAAACTTCAAAACCGTCTCAGCTGTTTTAAGAAGGCCTATTTTCTACCACCAAATGTGAGGGGAAAAAACGGAGCTGCTTTTGGTTCCATTTAAAAAGCATGTGTGTGTGTGTGTGTGTTTGTACAAGACGCACATTTCGGCAGGGCTCAAAAAGCACATCTGACGTCAAGAGGCAGGAAACTTTAGCTGTCTGGTCGCACCACAGAGCAAGTGGCCATATAATTAGGTTAACATGTAAATACGAGGCAGGCTGTGTGGGAAGCAGAGCCATAAAACTATAGTGAGGAACAGATGCTCTATATTTAAACTCTGGATCCATTTTCGGCACCAACGCTGTAATCAGATAATTGTTAGAAATGTAAGTGACGCAGGATGGCGAGAGAGACGGGGCAAGCACAGACGGACCTTGTTTTCTGACTGACACTAACTGATCCAAAGAAAGAACATCCAACAGATACTCAGAAGCTTTTAGCAAATATGAAGCGGTAAGGCTGGAACAAACAAACAAACAAGAGTACTGAGAAGATAAGGGGGCATGACGTGAGTGGGGAGAGATTTCAAGTGATGCATAAAAACCGCCCTGTGCTCGAGCTGCAATAGTCTGTGGCCTGCATTGTTGTGTTAGCGTGCTAATGTTAGCACGCTTTGGTTTCACATTGCACATAAATTGACACAGAATGACCGTGATCTAAAAACACTTGGCATCCAAACAATCAGTGAGTATGTTCTTCTTTTTTTCTCAAGTCCTTGACTATTGACAGCTTTTATACCAAGCCCGTCCCGTCCATGTTTACATGATGTAAACACGGCTTTCAGGCACTCTGACCTCTCAAGTAACACCTGATTTGACCAATTACTTGACCCCTGGAGCGCGACCTGGTACTGCCCTATGAGCCGATCTCCCACAGGGATCAGCATTGGGATGGGAGCTGGGTGTTCTGAACACTAGAATCAAAAGCTGGTTCAATCCAAATATTAAAAATATATAGTTGAACTTGCTGCAGAGGCTACCTCGCTGACTACCTATAGGTTTCACATGGAGGTTACAAGCTTTGTATCACTATAACTGAGTCTTACTTGCAGGGTGAGTTACAGTTACTCTACATTACATAAGAGCCAGATAACTGGAGAGAGGTGACTGTTAAGATGTCACAGACAGAACAAGAATGCAATCAATTCCATGTGACTCCATCTTTCCTTGGAATTTGTCGGGTGGGGTGATGCTGGGACTGAAAGAGGGGAGGGGAGGAAAGAGTCAGCACAGGGACCGACACGTTGGGTCTGAATATAGGCTGCAAATCAGCACATGGCCCTGAGGAATACTTGGATGTTCTAGTTAGCACACAAACACACACACACACACACACACACACACACACACACACACACACACACACACACACACACACACACACACACACACACACACACACACACACACACACACACACACACACACACACACACACACACACACACACACACACACACACACACACACACACACACACACACACACACACACACACACACACACCTCCTACGATACCAAACTATTCTCAAAAAGAAAAGCTCGCTAATTTACACCCACACATCTCCAAACCCTCAACACAAAATCAGTGTTAGATAATGAGTGTAAAGTGTACTAATACACACTAATGGCACCCACGGGAACGTATTAATACACACTGAAATTAAGAACAAGTTATTATCCAAAACACCAACTCCTACTGCCGCACATGCCAACCGCACACAGGCACACTTCCTGCTGCCCACATTTCATGAGATGGCTATGACATTTGAGAATGACCAGAAATAAAAAAGTCCCTTAAACCTATTGGTGCCATCAATAAAAGATGTATTAATTAAACATCATAAATGTGACTCAAGCGTCTTTAAAGTCCACTCTACGACAAACACACATCATATATTAAAGACAGGGTTGGTCATTTTAGAAAACTAGCATGATTTTAAAAGTAGCATTCCCTCAGTGCTCCGTCTCCGTCTTTCTGTCAGGACCTAAAGACAATTTCAACCAAAATCTTAAAAAGTGGATCTGGAGAAAATTACCAACCCTGCCCTTTAATTTTCTGCTTTTAGCGAGACAATAACACCTGTGCTCATCGTGATGGTGAAAGTGGTGAAACGGTTTAGCCTCGGGGAGTTGAAATGGTTTTCTCCCCTGAGCAGTTACGTTGCTGTTTCATCATCATGGGACGATAGACAGGAAACAAGTCATAATTCAGAGACAGCTTCCAAGACTGCCATTGTTTCATTTACTCACTGTTTTGCTCACATTATTTGCTGTAGCATTTTATCTTGTGACCTTTAGCAGCTGTTGAACACCCTCATTACAAAAATCTGCAAGAGATGAACAAACATGAAGCATCAGGAGGACGGCGGCCCCGATGCTAACGATGAGCTTACTGAGAGATAAATCCTCCAAGCCACAGAAAAAAAAAGCAGGAGTGCTTTTTCAGTGCATTAACTTCTGAATGATTATCTGCGAGTTCCTCTTTAATGTAGAAAAGATTTGTGAGTTTGAAGGATAATTGTGCTGAGAATAAAAACCTGAAAAAATCTTCACCCTGTTGCCATGGAGTTTATTTTTAAACGGTTATGCAATCTATGTATTATTTTTTTTTTAACCATGGATGAAGCCATGTGCTAATTAGCTGTGGATAACGACATGACTGAGTAAATGTTAATTAGCAGGCAGTTCGAGGTGCTGGCTCCTCGAAGCTTACTGACAGGGTTTAATGATCGAGCTTATGTGGGGTTTATTTTTTTTTTAGTTATTTCCATAATTGTTTTTCTGTACCAGTGAGAAAGGAATGGAGATGAATGAAGAACAGAAAGTTCTCCAGAGAGAAACCTGCCTGGGTAATGAGGAACTGCTGGTCTCCATGGTTACTTAACTTACAAATGCAATAGTGTGGGGGAGTATGTTTGCATGAGGCTCAATCGATTAAACGCTGGCATAGAGAGGAACAGAAGGGAGGGTGTGAACGAGGTTCTGTTAAAGTGTATTTAAAGGTCTTCAGACATTCAGAGTAGAGAAGTTAAGGAACACTTCGTTTTTGTTTTGTTCCAACTTCCCGAAAGACACAATACAAAATATCACCTGGAGATCTCGTTTGAGTTGGAAATGGTTATTTGTCTCTGTAGACGTTTTCACATCTGCACTCTTGAAAATATCTAGATCACTTCTCACAGCAGGAGACTATCCCTATCAGCCAGAGGCTGAAATGAGGGATTCAACTGATGCCAGAATCAGATAAGTTAAGCTGCATATCCTGCAAAGCTGCTCTTCAGGTTTCACAGACAGACAACATCGTCAGAAAAACGGGAAAGTGGGACAAAGGTGCAGACCCATGGGTGTCTTAAAGTTATCCAAGAAGGATAACCACAAAAATGGCAAGCGCTAGATTTGGAGGGGGGGGGGATGAAATAGTATAGAGCCAAAACACCCTTTTAACTAATGCACCGAAAATTATTAACTAAACCACTGACTCGAAACTAAATAGTCCGGGAGACCCAGAAACAATTCACAGTAAAAGTAAAAGTAAAAGCTGCCAGGGAGGCCTTAAAACTCTACACAAAAGGCTGGGGTATATCAACTACCCAGCACCCCAAGTTATTTTAGCAATAGACACAAATACACAGAAAGTTATTTGTTTGCGTTTATGAACACACAGACAACAAGAGACACCACAGGGAGAACCTCTCACTACCTCTGAAGGTGAGATAATGAGTCAGCAGAGCACTGGATTCCAGGAGTATATATAAGCTCCCCACACCTGGCTTTAATCAAGGCCAATCAGCCACAAACACACCTGACTCTGCACTGAGGTGATTCATTCACCAACCCCAGTGAGAAGCCAGAGAGTGTGTCCTTACACAACATGAAGGTCATCACAAGGAGGAGATGGGATCATTAAGCATTCCAGTGTTACTCTGTCCTATTTGAAACCTGTTTCACATCAACTTGGGTTCATATCTAACCCTGCCTATTACAAAAATAGTGAATCCAAAGAAAAGCTATGAGCATCACATGTGTGTCGAGTTACCTGGTCAATGTAGAAGGCCGTCCCTGAGCGGATCTCTCTCCTCTGTTTCAGGTCGGTCTCGGTGGTGTCCCGGGACAGAGCCACATATTCTACCTCCCGTTTGGTCAACTCCTGCTCGACAACAAGGGAGACACTTGGATTTAAAAAGCAGTGCTCCAGATACTCATGGAAAAGTTCCCTCTAGAGCAGGGGATGTCAAACATACTGAAGGATAAATTCAAGTCTGTTGGTTTGTCTCGATTAACTAGTTAAAGCTGACAAAACGTGTAGTTGAGTCTATCACAGACTTAGGAATACTTCTGAACAGGTTTTTTTACATGCCATCCTTTCACTATCATCTGTGTGTGAACTTACGAGGTACTGCATGGCTATGGATCGTCTCAGGGGTCCTGGTGGACCAATGAGGAACACATCCTGTCCCAAAAGATCCTTCTGCATAATCCATCTCAGGTGCTGGGCTACTGTCTGCGGCAGGGAGTCTGAAACTAGGAAACCAATAAACAATTCAGTTCCAGTAACTTTCTGATGTACTTCCTCTTACGTCCTGGTGAAATATATTTTGTACAAACATTTTCACATTCATAGAAAACATACATACTGTGTTTGACAGGAACAAGCTCTGGGTTCTTGGGTGTCTTGAGCTTGTAAGAGATTTCTCCGATCTTCACTGTGTCACCTGCAACAATCAGGACACATGAAAAGGTCTCTAAAGATAAGAAGTGTTATCCTCAAAGCAGGCAGCTGGTTATCTAACTTTTATTGGCTTTAGATATTGGAGACATTCGACACAGTAACAATATTAAAAATACAGGTGTCAAAGAATCACCTCTGGAAAGATTTTGCCAAAATGAAAAGACAGAAATAGGCATATGAATTGTATCTTTTTATTTACATACTTTATTAATCCCTGAGCGAAATACTGAGAGACATGCTTCTCACACACACACACACACACACATAGGCCTGAATCACACACATGCACAAACAGGACCTGTGGACATGCATTCATGGAGAAATGTCAGAGTGGGGATGCTACACACCGCTAACCAGGGAGCGCAGTTTGGGGTTCTGTAACTTGCTCAGGGGCATCTCTGCAGAGTTGTTTTCTATGTTTTTATGAAATATCTTTGAATCAGAGAGTCCCATGCATGTATTACCTCATTTCTTTTTCTTTTTTTTTTTTGGAAGGTTCTATGAAGATTAAAGATAGGATAGGATAGGATAGTAGTACTTTGTTGATCCCCAGAGGGGAAATTCAAGTAAGGTCATACCAAATACAAATTAAACAGAATAGATTAGATAAGATAAATAAAAATAGGGGGTATATACAAGTACAAAATGAATGATGACGTTAATTATGCAGGGAATTGAGACAGTATGTGCAGGGAATGGCAAGATAAAGTGACAAGTGATGATTAAAGTGACTTGGTATGATAAATAGCAGCAAGTAATGTAAACAGCAGAGAAGAGAGGCAGTGTTGTACCACAGTAATGCAGAGTGCAGTTATATAATATAATGTAGTATAATGTAATATACTATAGTGCAATATGAACAATATAGTGTAATATAATGAAATGTAATATAACATATACTAATATAATAAAATATATATAATAAAAATGTACAGTATATATATTGATGCTAAACAATAATAATAATGATACAATAATACAATGTTAGTAATGATAATAATAATAATGAAACAGGTCATGTGGGTAGTGTTTAATGGGGATGAAGCTTTGTGTCAAGGACTGACTGTTATTGTTGTCAATCCAGATAAGTTGATGGTTTTGGCCTCACAGGGTTAAACTCACACTCTGTAGCACCACATGGCCAACACAACCATTACAAGTGTTACAAGCAGGGAATACATTAGCTCCTGTTCATAGCACAGGTGAAGGTGGCTGTGAGAGTAAAAAATAGAGTCCAGCTGCTGTCTGTTTTGTTAAATCAATAAATATCACCTTTATAAAACAATTCCCAAGTTAATAAACACTTATTTTATAACATGCTTTTATTATGAAACTTTTGGTATGATTGTATGTGAGTCTAAAGTGTGTGAACAATTTTATGTCACTTGAGCCTTTAACCAAAGGTCATTTTCTGTCACTATGTGAAAGACAATAAAGTTTTTTGAATGTTGACTTTTAAGAATGGTCAGAGAGGTTGTATGATAAATGCTCGATTTCTGTCGTTAAGTCTTACTGGTTTAGTTTTTCCACGTTCTAGTTGTCAAACTTAGATCTCAGAAGGAGCAGTCAAAGAAAAAAAAAAAAAAGAAATGTTAATAACCCTGCCACACTGACAGGCGAGCAAAGAAGCTTCATTTGCATGTCCGGCTTCTTCAAAAGTCAAAATGTCTCCTGTCAAAACGACCTGCAGGCATATCTTGTTTTGTTAAGCTGTGACCGTTTCTTAAGCAAACAAAGTTGGCCACCTAAGTCACATTTTAGTGACACAATTAAACATTGAATTTTTGTTTAATATATGAAACATGACAATATTATAAATATAAGGGGGGGGGGGGGGGGGGGGGAATGAAGTGGTGAAACTTCTCGCTGCAACAAAGACGTGAAAAGTGGGAAACGTGATAAAACCGTCTGTTGTGCAACATATGTTGTTAGTTTGTCACACTATAAATACATGGATGAAATAACTGAAAGACGGGGTAAATTCAAATGATGTCCAACTAATAATTCTTGTCTTTAATTTAGAATAGAATAGAATTACTTTTTAATTACACACAATGTGAGTAAAAAACACAATGTTAGCAATCTAAACACAATACAATATTAAATACAAAGTAAATAAGTACTAAAAAATATCAAAAATAAGAATGAATGTGAATATATACAACCAGGATTTAACTAAGCATTGCAAGCTTAACTAATTTAAGAGTTTTAACTCACTCCTCCAATGGTTCAAACTGGGATTACTTTTTTTTCCACCTAAAGTTAAGATAGTTAAATCCTACTGTTTTGGACATCCTCTTAGTTTCAATTGTTTAACAGAAAATACCAAATTGTTTGTCCTTCACTGTCAAAGGTCTCCCGTGTTCACTGAGGATTACCTGGATGACTTTAACCTTTCACCTAGTTTCTTCAATATTCCTAGAAAGTGACCTAAACACGGTTAATTGTAAATTATTCAGACTCTTATCATCTAGTTGGGTCGAATTAGCTGGTGAGTAACTAATAATCATGCTGTAATAATCTGCAGCAGCTGTAACCTAGCAACCGCTGTCATTAAGTCGAGCTGGCTAATAACTTATCAGTCAACTACACAAATGTTACGTTTTGTTGTTGTTGTTGTTTTCAGAGATTAGGAGTAACTATAAGAATCATAAGGTGATGTATGTTTAGTTTACCTGAAGATGTGTTGAGTAGTTTGACCTCATGTGTTCTCCACATCCAGCCGTCTCTCCCCAGGACGGCGCCCAGAATGTTCCGCACTCTCCGGGCAGCAACGGCCGCTGCTGGGCCGCTACATAAAATCTGTGGGTGCATATTTATTAAACTAAACTAAAAACTACTTCCGTCCAAAAACATAATGTAGAATAAAGTCCACCGGCATCACAGTAAGAAACGTGCTGAGCTGTGTGGCCTTATTCCCATTTCATAACATCTGTCAGCTCATCTTGCCTGGAGCGGAAGATAATAAAAGAGGGACAAACGGGTCCGCGGTTAAAGTCTTCCGTAGTTGTTTCACGTTTTGTTGAGTGTTTCGTTCCGACAGAATGATTGAGCGTTGTTTAATTTATTTGCAACCCTAGGTTGGATAGAATAGTTGGATAAATATTGTTTAATAATAAGCCTTGATTCTTTATCGATTTAGCTTTTTTTTTTGTTATTTTTGAATAAATGGCTTCAAGCCCTGGGATGCTAGACTAGTTTTAGTATTTATATTTTAGATTGACATTACCTAGTTTAAATTGTCTTTTTTTGTAAATTATAACATACATTTCTTTTAATTAACATAAATAAAGTATTTTTGATTGATAAAATACTATAAGAATATACCTACACCCTTGTTCTTACCAAAATACCTTTGTATACATTTCCCAGTAGCCTATGTTTTCACATGTTTTCATTTATTTAATGTGTGCATATCTAATTTTAACAACCTCAGAGCAGACAGAGCCTCACAGCTCAACTGAGGTGACCATCTAGTGGGGCCCAGACCCCAGGTTGGGAACCAATGGCTTGGACCATGCAGGCCTATAGCACAAATGTGTGACAAATGTTGGTTTGCAAAAAAAAAAAGAAGAAGAAAATAAGAAAAAAAGAAACAGTCAATAAATATTTTGCCATTAAAACATGTGCCTTTACAGTTGATCAAATCAACGTTTTCGGGGCTCATAGACTATGTTAAAATATTATAATTTGAATGTCTTATTCTTGCTTGAGTGTGTTTGCAATGCTCTGTTTTTAACTGTGTAAAGCACTTTGAGTCTCTCTTTGTATGAGTTGTGCTCTATAAATAAACCTACATTGCCTTCTGAGATCCAAGAAAGTGTTCAGTGAAGAGTAAAAGGATCATAGATCCAATAATATGAAGAATGTGGACTATTGGAGAGCTCTACAGGCCTTATCATTAATTAGATTAGCAGAGTAAGTAGCCTACCCGAACCAATGACGTCATTGAAACGCTCACACATACATAAATCTACTCACGTGCACCCGCATAAATATACTCTACACACACTCCCTGTCACATACCCGAGCTGTGCGCGCCTGAGATCCCCTCCGGCACCGTGCCGCGCGCGTTTAAGCGGGTTTGACATCTATCACGTGGAGCGCTGATAGGCTCGGCCCTCCAAGGCACGAGCGCAGCGGAGGAGAGACGAACAGGCAGCACAGGAAGAAAGCAGCGGAGGAGGAGGTGGAAGGAGAAGCGAATCCCATCCCCTCAGAACGCATATGAGCGGAGTCAGGGCAGCGAGGCACGACTCCTTCTTCCCCTGATTCGGTTTCTTTCTCTCCCCGGAGCGCACTGAGAGGCTCTCCGCCGACCATGGAGGATGTGTACCCGTACAGCAGGAGCCCTGTCTGGGAGGAACTGGTTAGTAGCCTACAACTCAACAATGAAGACTTTTTAAATCACTTCTTTTTTTCCCCGAAGGAAAAAAAAAAAGCACAATTTGAGCTCTTTACTGAAATGCACTTGAGGTGTATTTAAGAGGTTTTGCTGACGCTGTTTTCACACTTTGGGGGGGTTCACCAGCCTGTGTTCGTATTTGACGTTTTACTCTAAATGTGCTGTGATTTGAGTGCTGTTCCGAAACCCGTTTGAATTTCATTGAAGGGTCTACTTTTCGTTATAGCCTCAGTGCTGCTATTTGCGAAAAGGGCAATGATGAGAAGTCTGTAACGATCTTTATCGATATGTTCCGATTCCTGAGGTGCTCTGGACTTATTAGTTGCGTTTATTCTAACAAAAAAAAAAAAAGAAAGCGTAAAAGAGGGGAGGGGGGGGACTCCTCTTTATATGTTTAAGGATACCCTGCCCATTTCCTTCAATCCTATTCCTGCATGTCGTGTTGCTCAATTCACTGGAGATTATTTGAAAACGTTCCTGCAGGATTTTTTTTTAGTATTTCATTTCTAAATTCACGTACAAAGTTTAATCTAGTAAAAGGAAGGAAAAAAAAGGGCTGTATATTGTTTTGGGTGGAAAACAAAAACTCCAATGATTGTTCTTTCTCTGGAGGCAGCAGTTTATTCTTGTGCATCCACATTTATCACCATAAATAACAAGAGTATGATGGGGTAATGCAATCTCCTTTATGCATTAGATTAAAGTGGGTTTAACTTGATTAAAGGAGATAGGCTATATCATTATCACTCTCCTGAGTGCATTTTATGAAGACTCAAAAGTGATATTATTTAGGCTACTTGTAAACGCACTTAGAACACAATTTTGAGTGTTATCGTCGCCTTGAAGGAGAAATGAGGCTGTATTCAAAAAGTAGTTGGGTCACACTTCTTGTATTTCCGTGGCACTGCCCGGATGCAGTCGCTAGGGTCTGCACGATGCCGCGGACATGTACCCTGGTTCTCGGGGTGATGAGGTGGTCTGTGGACTGGCTGTGCAGCCTGCAGCCACAACCAGCAGCCAGGGAGGCACTGGGAAAAGGGGGTGGGGGGTTGTTGTAGCCGACACCGTATGTGGAGCCCATCCCCTGTGCGTTCCCCCCAGCCCACACACACGCAAACACACACACACACACACACACACACACTCGAGCAAACAGTCGTCTTTATTCGGGAGGTAGTGAGAGAGATGACAGCGAGGAGAGACGCTACACAGCCGCTCAGGAAGCCGCCGGGAGCGGAGGACCGAGCCAGCGCTAACCCCGACTGCTTTTCTCCTTCCCCTCGACAGGAGCCGGAAAAAGGGCCGGCGTCCGCGGCAGGAATCCATGCCCATGTGGTGGGGGCTGTCGCCGGCTCTGGGGCTGCGGACGAGTCCTCTGACAGCGACGCGGAGCAAGAAGGCCCCCAGAAACTCATCCGCAAAGTGTCCACCTCTGGACAGATCAGGAGCAAGGTAAGAAGCTGTGTCTCTGACTTAATGTGTTGTGTTGATGTTGTACAATCCGAGCTGCCTGTTGACTGAGCCACTCAGGAGAAGGCATGTGTTGTTGGAGCTTGTTGCTTGTAGCCAAAGGAAGCACTGTTGCTTCAAAGTCTTGTTGGCATTCACTGTACTTCCATGTCATGCTGTTACAGGAAAATACTTATGTAGGGCTTTTGTAGGCTTTTCTTCACACCACACAACCGCACAAGACTTTATCAAGTCTTGTGCAATGTGTTTAAACAAAGTAGCATCCTACACCTTGAGTGAAAGTAGAAGTTCTGTGCTTCCTTTCACAGCTCAGGGGCCTTGTGAAGTTACTAACAGCTGATGCATCTGTCTCTGTAATCCTGCAGTGCGCAGTATAGTACTTTTCATTTCAGAAGAAGTTAGTCTTGAGAATGGGCACAGAACACACTTTCCTCATCTTTTTATGTAACCTACCAGTGAAGTGAGGCAGCTGAAGTAATATCTCATGTTTGATGAATACAGTGTAAAGTGAACGATCCCCTGCACCCCTGCATCCGACCCCGTCTACGTCTGACTACGTAACAGGATGCTGAGCTGATTCTTACCTGTGACACCTTAGCTTTCTTGGCCCACTTATCCATTACTCTGTAAACGAGCGGCGTCCTCCTCTCACGCCAATGCATCCACTTAATTATTGACTGCTCCACTCCACGCTCCACTTACATTATTCAGCACGGGGATGTATTTTTAGCAACGTGGGGTCCAGGAATGTCTGGCCAAATCTTCTTTTTTTTTTTTTTTTATGCAAATGTCCCACATGAGTGAGTGTAGTTAGTGCTTTATAAAGCATGTGATGATAGGATATAACTCAGTTTATATTTATTTCTGAAATTGTAGGAATAAAAAACAACAAAGCTGGAGCGCTGACGCCTCACAGAGGTTATAGTCCTCGTTGCGGCAGCTGTGGGTTCGAATCCGACCCCGGACCTCTGCATGCAACCCCCCCCCCCCCGCTCTCTCTCTCCTCCTAACATTTGCTGTCTCTCTTCAGCTGTCCTATCCAATAAAGGCAAAAAGCCCCCCCCCCAAAAAAAAAACAAAAACAAACAAACAAACAAAAACACCAAAGTATTCAGTGTAGAGACGTGTGAGCGCTCACACTAGAAAAGCTAAAACGACAAAGTGGAGGACATGTGGCGTCACTGAAACACACGTCTGATGCACTTTTTGATGAATCAGAACGTTTCATTTTCAACACAACATGTTTTAAAACGTAAACGTCAAGTTGAGATCAGAAGTTGCTGAAAGCTGTTGGTGAACTGGTCGAGCTTATTTTCTCCTCTTAACATTAAAACAACTCAAATGTTTTCAGTCGAGTGAAACAAGCAAATACTGTTACTTTGAGCTTAAACAGTGAGGTTTGAAATGCTTAAATTTGATACAAAATAGATGTTCAAAGTACGGATTAGATGATTTTTTAATATATTTTTTTAAAGATGTTTTGGGGCTTTTTGTGCCTTTAATGGAGAGATAGGACAGTGAGTCAGAAATCAGGGAGCGAGAGTAGGGACTGACATGCGGGAAAGGAGCCACAGGTGGGATTCGAGCCTGGGCCGCCCGCTTGGAGGAGCAAGGCCTCCATACATGGAGCGCGCGCACTAACCACTGCGCCACCTGCGCCATGTGATTACATGATTTAATCTCAAAGCACGCCCCTCGTCGGCTGTCTGTCTTAATTTCCTGAAGCCCTCTTTGTGGTGATTTCATTTTCCCTCACTGGAGTTGTTTTTTTTTTTGTTTTTTTTTTATTCCCCTGTTGCTTCTGAAGTTTCAGCAGAAGTTTCAAACGTGGGTGAACGTCGGGGGTTGATATGAGTCGTGATGTACAGGGGTGCTTATTGCACCTGCAGGCCAGACTTAGAGCCCATGCTACCGATGTAATCTGTTGTGCAGAACTATCGTACATGGTGGACAACATGACAACCTGCAATTAGCTCATGCCGCTATCACGATGCTTTGAAGCACTTTTCTGTAATTGTATCTTTGTGCTTAGCGTGTTGACATCGTGCTCACAGAGGTTTCTGAGTTGTTGCTGCGTGGGTCAGTGGGTTTTCTCTTTCCCACTGTGTGTGTGTATGTGTGTGTGTGTGTGTGCTAAGAGTTGCTAATGGATCATGCAGGCATTGACTCACTGAGTGTTGTTCCACTGGTTTGTTTGCTCAGCTCTGGACTGTGTGTGTTATCTGTGTGTTGTGTTGTGTATGTGTGTACGTGCACATGCGTGTGTACGCCCGACCCCTCGCGCTGTCCGAGTCCATCCCCTCTCCATCCACCTTCTCTCTGCTACTTCGGTTGCCACCGACAACCACATCTCTCGTCCCTCACTGAGCAGCTCCAATGGCGATGCCGCCTGTAAAACAGCTGGTTTGGTTCACAGCGACGAGTACGCTTAAAGGTCTCATCTGCTGTCTTCTTTCTGCTTTTCCTCCCCCCCCCCCCCCCCCCCCCCCCACACACACACACACTTTATGTGTGTCCATTTTAGTTTGTCGGTAAGTCAGCACACACGAGAAGTGAGAAGAAGAGTCCAGCAGAAAATGTTCAACCTGACAGCTAATCAACCGCAGCATGGAGGCGTTAAAAGCCTTTTTCTGTACCAGACACGTCAGAAGATCTGCACTTTTCCTGTTCAACTGAACTGATGGTTTACTCTGGCAGAGACAATCATCCTGGAATTACAAAGAAATAATATACACATAATCTACATATGAACTGGACTGCTTAGTCATTGAGCTGCAAATCAAATCTTTACAACCACTTGCAGTTAGCTCCACAGCTCATCCATCGGATGTCCATTATTGTTTATAGCAATTTAAAAACCCTTCACAGCAAATCAATATATCGGCCACTGTTGATGCTGCTGCAGACTTGAGAGGTTGAGTATTCCTGAGATGGTAATGTGATTTGACCGCACATGGAGGGGAATCAGATACTCCGTCTTATGGGAACTTAATGTGTTTTCTCTTCATCTCTAATCCTGTGAATGTTTTTGGTGTTTGAGCCATAAGGGTGAGTCTAAAAAAAGGTGTTTGTTTGATAGAATTTCTCTTCATATTGTTGGATTATGTGAGCTGTGAGTGTCGGCCTTTTTTAATGCTCTCAGCCTCCTCTCTGTCTTCTCGGGGATTGCTGCTGCAGCTGAAGAAAGATTATAAACTTGTGACTAATACTCGCCTGCTTTGTGATTGAAAGCAGAGCTGATGGTGAGTCGGAGCCTCCTGTAGCTGCTGCTGCTGCTGTTGTTGTTGTTGTTGTTGTTGTGCAGACGACTGAGAAAGCTCTGCAAACCTGACAGAGCAAAGCCCCCGACCTGATGCTGCTGAGTGTGCTTCAGACTGAGAGAATAAAAACCTTTAAACCATGCGTCTGTGCGTTCAGAGTTGTGATACAGTGAGCATCTTCATTCAAGGGAAGCCTATGTTTTGGATGATCAGCTCAGAATTGTGATAATTCATTTATTGCTTATTTAACCTTTATTAGTAGTCTTCATCATCCTTCTGATCTGTCATCTTAGGGCAGGTTACACAACATCGACCAGCTCACTCTGCTCATTTATTTGATCGTGTGAAACAGGGAGTTTTCCACCTAATCGTCTCGTGTGTAGCCAGCCTCAGACCAATCCTTTTGTTTGATGTGTAGAAAGGAAAAGTTGTGGTTTATTGGTTATTGGTTTGACTCTGAGGAAGACGCAGTGGGCGTCAAAAACGTCAGTCCGGTGTTTTTCTGGGATTCTGTATCGGTTGCATGGTATGTCAAAAATAAATGTATGTCCTGGAGAAGTGTGCACCAGAAAAGAGGAAAGGTTTGCTCTTGTAAATATGAAGCCCCTTAACACTTAATGTTGCAATGATAGTTTTGTTCAGTTTGTGTATCTCTCACTTTCAGCTGCAGAAATACTTTCTCTTTATAATTATCCAATGTGGCACTTAAGTCGTGCACAGTGAGGTCCTCTTCGGTCCAGTGCTGGAGCTGAATCTAATTGCTGGTCTCGACAAAAATCCCATAACATCCCCCTGTATCGTCCTGACACATGTATACCTCCCCGTGCATGTGGTCCGTTTGCACAAAGGCAATCACAGACGGGGGAATTGCCACTTCATGCAAAAGGATTGTAATTTTCTCATCACCATGGTGAAATTTTAGCATGTAGTGGGAGTTTGAAGAGGCAGGGAGTTACAATTACACCCCACAGAGAGGATGACGTGCCAAGACAGCTACAGGAGGGGAGGTGGAGACGCTGCTTCAGGGAGAAACAGAGACATTTGTTCAGCGCTGCATGGCCTCTAAAAGATATGATTGTTCTGGTTCCACACAAACACTCGGGTCGTACTCAGCAATGACAGATGATTCGGTAATGGAGGGAGTAAATGCAGGGAATGTGGGCTTCTCTCTGCAGCGAGTCAGCATCCTCTAAAAGTACAAGACAGATAAGTAAGTCTTCTTTATGTGCGGACCAATTACAGTCACAGCAGTTTAGTGTTATCAGTCATGAGTTGAAACTGCCAGACAGGGATCTGTTTTCTTCTGGCAAGCAGAGATATCTCAGTTTCTCTCTGCTTGTAGGGTTGTGTGGAAGGAAGGAGTCAGTGCAAACATATATTAATGTGTATTTTTAATGGCATATTCAAGACAATAGTGAGAAGAATTAGCATTTTAAGCAGTGCACTACCATGAAGATTTTGGGTCTTTCTTTTCAGTTGAACAGGAAAAGTGCAGACAGCGTCACTGTGTGCTTTGTATTTGGGATACAGCAGCATGTTGCTCTGTACGTCAGGGTTCAGACCAAGCAGCAACCTCTGGTACTGATAAATGAAGCCGATGCTGAAGTGAAAAATCATGCAGTTCATCGAGGGTCCACTAGAGGCTGGCTGCAGAAGAACAGGAAGTCACATACACATCCATTCTAAAAAGTCTGTTTTTACAGCAGAAATTAACATGTTTACAGCCTGGTTCAAAAAACCAAACAGGTCTGATTAGCTCATGTGTCGATCAGCACACACTGTACAGGGGGGGGTGAATGTTTTGATGACTCATCAGTTTTGATTTGATGAAGGATAAGAGTTATTCACAATAAGGCGTGTAGATGACTTGATTGACAGGCGGGCGCGGTGTAACGGTTTGTCAGGAGGCTTAAAACCCGCCTCAGCTCCAGCTCTCAGCCTGTCGTTAGGTTGACTGAAAGTTAGGCTGAGACAGCATTTCCAGCATGGAGACCGCCATCGATCGCTTTGGCACTCCAAAGCGTCCTGCGGTATCCAACAAATGGGTGACGTCACTCAGGCTTCAAACATTTATATTATATTGTCAGTCTATGGTTCAGACCCCATACCAACGCAAACTTTAAAATAATTGGAGTTTGATTGGAAAGCAGTGCGTCGGTGTGACGGTTCAGCTGAGCTTAAATGTCCACTTCCTGCAGCAGACATCCTCTCGTCTCTCTTGACAGACCATATGTCAGCATGTTGCTAGGAGACAGCAAAAAGCTTAACTGCCAAAACATCACGCTCATCACACATTAACTGAATATAGTTTTTTATTTTCTGCACTAATGACCAAGGCTTTTTTTTTTTTAAGGGAAGCACGCGTTAACCTCCAGATTTGATGACATATAAGGAGCCATCGCTGCAGCACCTTTAGTAAATAATAATAACCATGAGTAGCATGCATATACAGCATGTTCCCATTTGACCAATATTTTGGGTCTGTTTCAACATTGGTGCAAATTTAACAACGCTGATCATGAAGAGTCACAGTCGTGCTGTTTTGGATCAAATACGTCGCCTGTGACAGTTTCCATTTTAAGAATCTTTATTCTTCTCGTTTAAATTCAAACGCCTACAAAGCAGTCGTAGCCTCATACCAAAAAGATTATTAGATCTGATAAAAAAAAAAGGTAAAGACCAGAACAGACTGGTTTATAAATTCCAGGACACACTAATGCTCCAGAGCCTTAAGGGAAGAAAAAGAGACAGTAAACGGTGAATCCCTGGCTTGAGTTCATAGATGGTCATAGATGGTTCTGTATGAACTAAATATGTGAGTTTGACTTCATGTCTGTTTATCGTCACAGGAAGGATGAAGGTCTGCTCTGCTCTGCTCTCTTCATTTAGCCTTTCAGGGAACTCCTGCTCTGCTCTTATCCACCAGCCACAGCTGCTGGACTCATTTGAACCGCCTGTGCCTTTTGTCTATTGTATAAGCATATATGTGTGTGTTCAGTGTGTGTGTGTGTGTGTGTGTGTGTGTGTGTGTGTGTGTGTGTGTGTGTGTGTGTGTGTGTGTGTGTGTGTGTGTGTGTGTGTGTGTGTGTCACCCTGTCAGTGGCCAGGCAGAGTGTGGGTGTAAGGTACATGGTGCTCAGGTTACTCATTTCTCTCTGGCACAGGACTCGCTCTGTGTCTCAGCAGAGAGGAGCAGCAGCACACAGAGGCGAGCACAGCGGCTATTTATAGATCACTTCTGGCCTACTTGGCAACAGGAAGGAGATGGAGACAAGGGAAAGGAACTGTGGAGGCCAAGGAGGGACAAAAAATAGAAAATGGAACAGCCAACTAGAGCAAAGTCACTTCTGCTGCTCCGGCTGGCCGAAGAGAATTAACGTCGGGTTTACAAACTTACAGAGTGTGAAAGTCCATCTTCAGAGAAAAGACAACATGTGAAAAGCTTCACTGCCTGCAGATGAATTAGTTTGGACTCACTACTGAGGTGCAAGGCAGTTGTGTCTGAGGGGGCTGGATATTTTTTTATCGCAGGTGCTTGTAATAATAAATATCCCAGGTAGAAATCAAACACATGCAAAAAATATAACACAGAAGAAACATTTGAAAAGTCACTGATGAAGCCTCTGTGGATTTATAAAATAGTTTATGTATTAGTTTTGCTAGATTTGGTTATTATAATCAAGAATTGTCTTCTGGAAATAACAATGCACTTCTTCGACTACCTAGCAGCTGCCTGTCAGCTGTAGCTAACACATCTCAGAGGCACTTTAGTAGCTAACAGTAGCACTGTTCAGACCGCCAGTTGCCCGTCCCTGACTTACAGTAGTGGAGCTGCATTTAGACATTCCTCTTCCTTTTCTGGCCCCCTCATCATCATCAAATCCATGTTTAACATAACGATGTCTCCGGCCATGTTTGCAATGAACATTCACGGCGTTAACCACCCAGTGCTTCTGATAGCGGGAAAACTCTCATCTTAAAATCCGCCATGCGTACATGAGCGTCTGCCTCGAGCGTCATGCCGGGGTATGTGACTGCAGCAGCACTGTCTCCTCTATGTCAGCATTTCACATGCAGGGACACACAGAGTCTGCAGCGTGACGTGCTTCAGGTCACATGATTGACATCACGCATCCTGCGATATGACAACTGCACATGCAATGAGGATGTTTAAACAATAAATCGTCCAGCTCTAAAGGTACTGACTTATTATATTCAAATGACACATATACTGCTTCTGCTGAATCTGTCATCAACACATGAGTCTGTAACGGTCTGCTGCAATGCAACTTAACTTGGCCAGTTACCAAACAACCAATCACAGAGCTCCAGAAGCCATGAGGTCATCATTTCTGAACATTATTCTGTAAAAGAGGAGTTTGGTCATTGTTCAGAGACTGAGCAGTTGATAAAGTCAGAAATCCAGGAGAGAGAGAGAGAGAGAGAGGACTGACTTGTGTCAAAGGAGCCACAGGCCGGATTCAAATCTGGTCCGCCTGCTTCGAGGTCTATAGCCTCTGCACGTGGGCGGTGCGCGATCTAACCGCTAGTCCACCGGCGCCCCATATTCATAAACAAGTTTAATGTCCGTCTATGTCTATATTACACTTTTTATTCCATAAAAAAATGTGTAGTCACAAACACAGTTGTGAAGAATTCCTGTCAGCTGTCTCTGAAGAGGAAGCGAACCTCAGTGTGGTAACTGCGGGTTTTCCTGAAGATAAAAATACTCAATGAGTCGACCTGGTAGGAGAGCTCCTACTCTGCAATGACTCACAGTGCAACTTCCCGCTCCGTGTGTGTGTGTGTGTGTGTGTGTGTGTGTGTGGGGGGGGGTGTGTGTATCCGTCAGTCATGAGGTGTTCATTAAGCTCCTCGGTCATATGTGTGCTCCCCCTCTTCCAGTCGGATTAGCCGGCAAAGCAGCTCGCCGTACGTCATGCGATGTGTTGATGTTTTTCTTGTGAGAGTGTGTTTGCACGTCCAGGAAGAAGAACGTGTTTACAACGCTCCGCTTTGTGCTCCTCTAAGAACACTTGTGTCTGCACTCGTTCACCTCCTGTTTGCTCCCAAAAATCTCTAAATAAGACGATGACTTCACTTTGTAGTCGGAGGCAGGCGAGCCATAAGTCCTTATAAGGTGTTCAACCAA
Organism: Labrus bergylta; assembly: GCF_963930695.1. Lineage (NCBI taxonomy): Eukaryota > Metazoa > Chordata > Actinopteri > Labriformes > Labridae > Labrus > Labrus bergylta. Next base: position 12,044,268 of record NC_089207.1, read on the forward strand.
CATGGAGGTACTTCACCTTAATCCACCCCAGGAATTCAGTCTTCAGGCGTACCTACGTAGAAAGGAAGCCGGGTATTAACGTAGGTAGACGGCAGCCTCCCAGAAGTTACAGTTGTCCTCTCCCTGACTCATCATTTACGGGAAGATTTCTCTCGCTTCAGGCCTTATTTTAAATTCCTTCATTGAAGTGAGCTTAAAATAGTCTCTCTCTTTTCTTTAAAGGAACCCCCTCAAATGCGGTCAAGGAGCAGTCAAGTCCTTTACACTTAAGTCAGCATGTCTGCATGCTGCATTCAGGCTGTAAAAACTGTAATAACATAACACTCTGGAAGTTCTCTGGCTTTAGAGGGAGATGTCTTCAGAATCACTAGAGGGACATGACTTTAGTAATCTCGGTAAGAGAGTTCACAGTTTTTAACAGAAAATGTAAAAAAATCCGTTATCTGTATCAGTTGTAAGGCTGTAAAAACTTCGACCAATGTCTGCCATGAGGTACCGATCTGATGAACCAATCACAGCCTCCATGTCACCCTTCTCTCTCTCTACCTCTTTCGTGCTCTAGCTCACACTCAAAGCTCGTCACTGATGACTTTAGGAGTTTACACTGTGAGTTTACTTCCCGCTGAATGAGACATGAGACGATGTAGTTTTCTACACAATGCAGGAGATGAGCTGAGGTCCACTTCTGGAGAGACGGCGCTCGTTCATGTAAGTGAGGGGGCGTGGCTTTAGAGGGAGCACAGAGGGGAGGGGGGTGGGTGCAGACGGAGCGCGGAGGGAATGCTACTTTCAAAATCATGCTAGTTTTTATAAATTACCAACCCTGCCTTTAAGTCGACGATGTTAACATAGTTATGATGTGTTTGCTGGTGATCAGGGTTTCAGGATGTTAGCTTCATGTTGGCAGAGACTCTATCCCAGTCATAAGATGCATGGGTCCAAATCAGGAATATCATCCCTTCATTGAGCATGTACTGCCACAGGTCTGTTTGCACCTTGTAAAGTACGATTCAAAAGTTTGACTCTAAACCTCTTGTGCCTCCAGGAACAAGGGAATATAATTTTTTTAGCATATTCCACAACTCAAGAACTTCTCAAATGATCTAAATGCACGTCGATCACTTTTCATTGATCAACAAACAGACCAAATTAATCCACTTGTAAAAATCTATGTGATGATCCTAGTCTGGTTTTCTGTTTCCCTGTTTCATCCGACCGCACATGCATGCCAGTGTGTGTGTGTGTGTGTGTGTGTGTGTGTGTGTGTGTGTATAGAGTGTAAAGTGTGTGTCCAAAGTGAGCCTGTGTGCTGCAGCAGTGTTTCTGAGTTTAAGTTGACACAGCTGGTGGGCAGGATGTCAGCTTCAGGCTTCAGTCTCTGTTTGTAATTCTCCCCTTAGAGAACAGCCTTCCTTCGCTATAAATAACCTCTCTGTGTGTGTGTGTGTGTGTGTGTGTGTGTGTGTGTGTGTGTGTGTGTGTGTGTGTGTGTGTGTGTGTGTGTGTGTGTGTGTGTGTGTGTGTGTGTGTGTGTGTGTGTGTGTGTGTGTGTGTGTGTGGAGAGAATGTTGTTCTTCCTCATGCAGCATTTCCATCAGTGTGCATTTCATCTTTTCCAATGTCCACTGTTCCATGCGTTTCAGTATTTGCTCCTCGTGTTTGTGTGTGTGTTGTTGTGTGTGTAAATGTGTGCAAGATGATGGTGGTCGTAATGATGATGATGACTGTGTGCACACGCATTGAAGATGGTTTGATTTGATGTGACAACACACACAGACAGACAAACACAGAAACACACAAGCTCAGTAGGACACAAGAAGAATCTTTTTTTTGTGTTTTTATTTTATATTTTCATCACATTCTCTACTGTCCGTTCCCTCTTGCTTTACCTTTTTCTTTTTGCATTTCTCTCCTCCTCCTCCTCGTCTGCCTTGCTTTAAACTAACCAACATGTGGAAGTCCTTTTTTTTTTTTTTTAGATCTTCAAACTTGCATGCTTAAAGACATATTTGTGTTTATCTGAGTCCTTCTCCTTGTGCTTACTCTATTCTTCCTCCCTCTTCATCTCTTTCTGTCATTACTTTTCTTCTCCAGCTGAGGGGGGGAGCGGTTGAGTGAGACTGATGTGTGTTTATAGCTCTCTAGAGAAATAAGTGGTGTGTGTGTATGTAATGGGTTTTCCTTCTTCTCCTTTTTTTGTCCTATTCTTCGTCTCCCATGCGTATTTCACGGTGCCCAAATTCAAACGCTCACGCACACGGACAGCGCACGCTTTTTAATCTTGCTAGCTGAAGAAAAACTAATTTGAGATGTGTTCTGCAGATAAAAGTGAGATGCATCGTCTTTGTGATGAATGCAGCTTTTTGTTGTTTGTCACCAACCCTTGTTTAAGTCGTTATCCTGCCTCTTCTCTCCGCAGACGAGCATAAAGGAGGGATTGTTGCTGAAACAGACCAGCTCCTTCCAGAGGTGGAAAAAACGCTACTTCAAACTGAGAGGCCGAACTCTCTACTACGCCAAAGATGCCAAGGTAGGCTTACGGGGTGTATCCTCGTCCTACACATTTACAGTGAGATGGATAAACTCTAAATATGCAGAGTTAGCTTAGCTTAGCACAAAGACAGCAAACAGAAGGGAACAGTTAGCATTCAAACCCAGCTCTCACAGTCTTCCCTGTTCCTCCTGACCTTGTTATGATTTATTCAGACCTGTCGTCCTTTTCTCCATCTTTTCCCTTTTCCCATTTGCAACTTTTATTTTCTACAATTCTCCCCGCACTTGCTGTTTTTGACCGCTCTCTGGTTTTACCGGTTTCCTCTCTGTGATGTAAACTTTGAGGATTAGCTTCTTTTCAAGAAGTCATTTTAAACAATACCCGGCATTTTAGTCCCCTTCTCAACTTTGTCCCCATTTATGACAAGATACTGACCATTTCTTTTATAAGTTTCCTTCCTATATAATCAGACATTAAGGACACATGCTGTGTTGAAGTGCTGGCTTCTCTGACAACAATGCAGCAGCCAGTATGTCCTCCTTCTAACTTTAGATTCTGGTCCTGAATGCTCTGGATTTGTTTGGACCAGAGAAGGAAGGCGGTTTTAAGGCACCCGCACACGGCCGTTTTGGACGCCCCTCGGTTTGCCGGATATGAGACCAGTTATCAGGTCAAACCAACAGGTGTTGCAGTGATGGAAGCGGGCAAGTGAACTGGTTCAGATAGAAGTGATTGTACCCGACCTAAAAAGCCTCTGCATGTTTCTAATAAGCTCCACGAGCAGAAACGTGCTCAAACTAGGATCAATATTGGAGATGCTTTTGAAAAATGGAGAGAGGTTAGAACGCAGAAAGGTTTACAGACAGATGCAGAGCTGGCTAAACACTGAAGCTTCAGTGTCCACCACATGGCAACCTGCGTGAGCATCGACTCCAGAGAGGAGGGGGTGGGGGGGAGACAGCTTTCTGTAATGTTTCGAATTTGGACCGCAGTACCCATTTTAAACACTAGGTGTCAGAGTTACATACTGCTCCATTAAAAACAACAACTTTACATTCTACAGGAACAAATAGAGCTTGAATTGACTTGATTGGACTCATATGTGAGTCTTTCAGTTGACGTGTCTGGTTCCTTGTAGGAATGTCTTGTGGTTGCCTAGCAACTGGTCCAATCAGAGGCAGGCTAGCTTTGTTCATATATCACTCTATTGTTTTTACACTCTCTTACTTACTTTTTGATACTTATGCTTTTTGATTCACAAAGCAGATACATTTTTCATCATCAGATATTCTTTTTCAACATCTCCTCAGCTTTTGTCCCCCTCTGTTTCATTTTAAGTTCATAGTTTTAACCTCTTGTTGACATATCTTTTCCTGTGTCTTCTGAACTAACCCCCCTGGTTTGGATCACGTGTGTGTGACTGTGTGTGTGTGTGTGTGTTAGTCGGGCACCGCTCTGGCACGCTGGCAGGAGCGGGCGCTGCGCAGAGTGTCCAGGAGTCGAGTGTGCTGGCGAGTTCTGTCCGTGTGCTGGACGGGTGCACGACGCTCCCCTCCACCTCTGGGTGCCAGCGGATCTGAAGAGGGCCTAGTGAGAATCCGGGTCAGCACAGAGCAGCCAGGGGGCCAGGGCGCTGGTCCTGATAGTCTAACCATTACCTGCTTACTTCATGCCAGATGGGACTGAACATTTGAAGTATCCTAACATATCAAAATGGTGTACGCCTCCTTCTGGATAAACTGAGCAAGCTAAAGTCTTTGAACAAACATCCTAACAAGTCCATCTGACATGAATGCAGAATAAGAATACAGCTCCAGGTAGGAGAGCAGAACACGTGTGTACAGGCGGTAAGTCCACGATAACAACCTGAAATGGAATTGTGGTTTGAACCGTTTGACACCGTGTGATGCTTCTCTTCACCCTGCTGCTTAAGCCTATAGGAAATCATTTAGAGTGCTTTGTTGTCTTAGTTGTGTTTTAAGGTAAGATTAAGTCATTTATAGTCTGTGGCTGTTTTCGAAACCGCCTACTATACTGGTATTACTTACTGATTTGGCCAAAATGCAGTATGCAAAAAAAAAGGCAAGATCCGCAGTTTGCCGTTAGCAGGTCTGTTGTTTGCTTCCCCATTCCAAGACCAGAAACCAGCCTAGCCGGGCCGGGCCTGGCATACTGCTAAATAACCCCTGCTGGCAGCCATATTACAGCAGTCGATGGATAGTATGCAGTAGGCGGTTTCAAAAACAGCCAAAGACTGTGAGTATGAAGTGGACGTAGCGAGAAAGCCTTTGAGAAAATGTAGGTCGATTTTTTTTTCCTTAGTAAATAATTTTCTAATGAGTTTTTGGTCTTAAGTCTCCAGTTCAAAGTTTTTCCTCAATACAGCATGATGTCCATTTTTTGTTTTTGTTTAGGGTATGCTACCTCTGAATGACAAATCGCTACTACAGAGCCGTGAGAAAAGTATTGTAGTGTTGTAGTCAAGACCAGACTAACCGGGATCAAGACTTACCCGAGACCAGAATGCTCCGAGACCGAGACAAGACCAAGATATTTAGGGATTGAGAACGAGGCAAGACCAAGACCATAGATATCAGTGAAAAAACATTATCTTGTGTGCAGTGGGCGTGTCACTCACTTCATGAATGAATTTAAGTTATTTGTTCTTTTAGAAAGGGTTTTTTTCCTTCTAATGAAAGTAATGACACGAAAAAATTGCCTCTCAGTCTTGGTCTTTTTTTGATTTAAAATCCAAAATCCACTCGCCGTCTGAGACAAGACTGAGTAAAAATGCTTTCGATTCAGAGACGAGACCTTCAAAAGGTGGTTTTGAGACCAAGACTCATTTCAGGTGCTACAACACTGCTGTATTGGTTAGTGTTTGGAGACAGCTGTGCATTATTTGGTTACTTTCTGTCTGAATGACCATATTGGCCCAAATATAAGACGACCCCTCTTGTTTCAGGTGTGTTGCAAAAGAAAAACCCGACCTTATTCAAGCCAATGCGGTAAAATCTAAGTCACCTTGAGTCATTTTCGCTCCTTTAAATTTCACACTGGCTAACTTATGCTAAGCTAATGCCTCAACCTTCTCATTCTCTATCTTCCCGTCCCAATATGGTCCAATGTGGCTCCATAAACCAAGATGGCATCTTGTGAAAAAGGCCAAACTGGAGCTTTCAGAAACTCTTTTCACACATACAGAAATCTCCTGAAAAACTCTGGAGATTTGGCTACCCGGAGGTGCTTTAGGCTATGTGTGAACGCAAACAGCCGCATTTTTCGAGCAGACTTTACCCGGAGTTTCTCCGGCCACACCCCTAGTATTTTTTCCGCAAAAAGTCAGAATAAGCTGATGTCTGAACGCGGCCGCATATACTCCGGAGATTTCAACTCGAGCCAATGGGAAGAGAATGACGTTTATACAGTGACTGCCTAAAGTGTCTGCACACGACCACTACGATCTCTGTGCACGTAATTAAACGGCTGCATTCTGTTTTCTGTTCGTCAGTATGTTGTTCTCCACTCTTTTGTGGATGTTGTCATTCCATTGGATTTCACATAACATTGATATAAAGGCAAATATTCTCATTATAACGTTATGTAGCGGACTCTGTTGCTTCGGCCGCTACTTCCACGTTGTTTATTTACGTCACGTCTTACCTCAGGAAATCCCCCGATCCCCCTCCCCTCTGACAGGGATAGTCTCCAGCTGTGAGGAGCACATGTGAACGGCTAAGGTCGGGAGAATCTCCGGAGCGGTCCTCCTGTAATTATCTAGATATTATCCGGAGTGCATATGTGAAAACCGCTAGAGTGTACTCCTCAAACCAGGCTGTGTCCACTTCTTAAAGAGAGGCTATGATTCTTTGTTCAACTGGAACGTCATACATGTAGGTGAGTTAGGTTTCATTCTTGGCCGGACAGAGTCGGTAGCCTCTTTAGATAAGAAACCATTCCCTACGTGTCCATCCTCTCTGGCTGGCTGTGCTGCCCTGTGTTTAGGAAGTCTTACCCCTCATTGATCCATCAACTACATCTCAGATGTCTTCTTCAGGGTGATCATTTTTGAATTTTAAGACCTGAAGAAGACCTCTAGTCAAAACATTGTGATCAGTTCAAACTTTTTGTGGCATTTAGAGCACGTGTGAGGACCCTCTTCTTAATGGACTGTAATCGGTGCAAAATAAGGTTAATTTCCATCCTCACCGCCCATTTTGTGGCTTTAGGCTGAAAAAATTTGGTTAATTTCAAAACATTCTGTACCTATGAGGACCTTATAAGCCCTGTTTCCACCGAGCAGTCCGGTTCGGTTCGGTTTCCACCGTCAAAAGTAAGGAATGGTACCAAATTAAGGGATCCGTTCCATCCTACTTTTTGGTACCCTTCTGTTGGTGTACCAAGGATACCAATCCAACGGGTCCCTTTAGCCCCGTTCCCACCAAGCGGTCCGGTTCAGTTCAGTATGGTGCGGTACCCATTTATTGCCGTTTCCACTGCCAAACATTTGGGATGGTACCAAAATTAGGGATCCTTACCGTCCTACTTTTTTGGTACCCTTCTGTTGGGGTGCCAAGGATACCAATCTGACCCTAAAGGGTCCTTTTGTTGACTGTGTCCCGTTGCTTTTCTTCATTGAACTTAATTAATAGCGGGCTACACTGTGTTGGGCTGCTGTCGTAGCTGACGCGGCTATCTCCATCAGGCTTACACTCCGCTTACCAAATAAGAACAGTTGGCTGTGGAAACTCAAGCAATGTCAGGGTTTAGTGTACCAAACTGAACCAAACCTTACCACTTGGTGGAAACATGGCTCAAGATATGTCAAAAAAAGTGCCTGGGTTTAGAAATACCTGGATTTCTCTAAATCTGTCTTAAATAAGGGGTAGAAGAAAAAACTAAGATGTAGCCTCTATCGTAAGCTGTGGATCTGTGGGTGACTGAGTGTCTGGACGCACGCCTTTCTCCACCATCAACCGTCAGCTTTTACTCCAGCTTCCCTCCAAACAGTTGTGTGTGTGTGCCCACACATATGCAAGTGTGCTGGTGGTGTAGTGAGTGACTGAGTGAGCGAGTGAAAGAGAGGGAGTGTGTCAAAGGGGGCTGTAAGAATTAATCATACACACATTGAAAAACGCACACATGATGTAACGGTGTAGCAGTGCAGAGCGGCGAAAACAGAGGGGACAGTGTTTGTGTTGGCGTGCCGTTCATACTTCTGCCCTCTTGGCCAGCACTCAATTCAGACATTCACACACACTTGTAGGCATATGTGGAAGCACTGTGACACATGCTCCCTCCACACACACACACACACACATACACACACACACACACTCTCTCGCTCACACACACATAAACACACACACATAGTAAGCGTTGGCTGGTATTCCTCTCCAGCCAGGCCTGAGGGAGTGTTGTTAACTGGGCATTCCCTCTGACAGCTGCAGTAACTCATTTCTCCCTCTCTCTCTCTCTCACACACACACGCACACACACGCACACACGCACACACGCACACACACACACACACACACACACACACACACACACACACACACACACACACACACACACACACACACACACACACACAATCTCACACAGTCAGAGGGCATTCCTGTGACGACATCGTGTTTTTGGCCCGTGGCCCTTTAAGAGCTCAGCTGCGTGCCTCACGCATCACAGCTCTGTTAGATATCGTGTTGCTGTGTGTAGACTGCGGCCCTCCCCTCCTCTCTTCTCCTCTCCTCTCTCTGTCCGTCTGCTGGCTGTATATCTCGGTATCGACTGGGCTCCGGCTCCTCCGCTCTCCTCTGAAACACATCAATATTTACCGTCTGTATAGTCGCACTTCTCTTCTTTAAGTGCAGAGTCAAAACAAAGGAAACTGCAGAGGGAATCCTCACTGCGGAGGAGATTTCAAGTCCTTTCAAGAGGATACAAATAATCAAAACACAATTTACCATAAAAAAGAGAACAAATAAGTCCAGAAACATATAATATTAAAAGCACATAAAAAAAAAACCTGGGTACACAGACTGTAAATCTGATTGGATGAAACCTGAATGATGTCCCCCATCTGTTCCTGCAGGGGGCTTTGGAGTCCCATCGATGGCGGTCTACATGCTGTGTTTTTTGAACCAGGCTGTAAACATGTTAATCTCTGCTGTAAAAACAGGCTTTTTAGAATGGGTGTGTATGTGACTTCCTGTGCTTCTGCAGACAGCCTCTAGTGGACACTCGAGGAACTGCAGGACTTTGCACCTCCTCATGGGGTTCATTTTAGAGCTCGATATACACATTTATGGTGTTAATCCCTCAGATTAACACCACTCAGACAAAAACTTCCTGACCCGGATGAGTCAAAACATCTCCAAAAAAGCCGCAAATGACACATCTGCTGTTTCTTTTATTTTTTATCACCTTTCCCTTTTGATTCATTTTCAGTAAGTTACATTATAAATATACTTATTTAGTGCCATTCATCAGCTTTAAGTATGTTAGAAGTCCTGCTTTTTAGAAAAATGTAGCCAAATGTTTCAGATAAGACGCTGCAGAATAAGATTGAGTATCAATAATTTGTGATATTTAAATGCTGCTCTTTAAACGTCTTTGTGACTCTTTCACCTGCTCATTTTAAGGCCTGACGCTTTGCTGAGACGTTTCTTTCACTGCCGATCACATTTCTATTCACGCCTTAGTTTAAGTTAAGAAAAGCCAGCTGTATGAAAGCTCATAGTATCACAAACTAATTCTCTCTCCCTCCTCTCCTTCTTCTCTGCAGTCCCTTATCTTTGACGAGGTGGACCTGTCAGACGCCAGTGTTGCAGAGTCCAGCACAAAGAATGTCAACAACAGCTTCACCGTGAGTACAATCTGTAGTGCTGACACCATCACACACACACACACACACACACACACACACACACACACACACACACACACACACACACACACACACACACACACTCATATGCTGTGTTTCAGTGTGAGGATCGAAGGCAGAGACGATGGCAAAGCTCAATTGCACCCGCCTTGTTGTGATTTTCTACTTGTTAAAGGTCACATATTCTGCTAAATCCCCTTCACCATGTTCCCCTAACACTAATATGTGTCTCTAGTCTGTCTACAAACCCCACAATGATGAGAAAAGTCCATCCTCTCCCTCTTTTGCCTGCTCCACATTTCAGAAAATGTGTGCTCAAACAGGCCGTTTGGAGACTTTCCCTTCACGACATCACAAAGGGCAGTAACCCCTCCCCCAGGTGGGTGACACTCCCACAGCTAGGTGTTTGTTCTGCCCTCTGAGTCTGCCTTCTCACCATAAACAATAGGACATGGAGCGAGAAAGCCCGAGGCCACCCAAGCCCTTCCAGAGAGGGGGCGTGGTCAGACACAGCTCATTTACATTTAAAGGTACAGACACAGAAACAGCCTGTTCTGAGCAGGGCTGAAATAGAGGGGTTTATAGATATGATCAAATACAGGATCAGAGTGGATTTAGAACAAAGAAACTTCACACACATGTTTTGGGGAGCTCTGAGCATTATTTACACTGGTTGAAGAGGAGGAGGATATGTGACCTTTAAATAACTAAAGCAAAAGAGTAATTGAACGAGGCAGCAGTAGAGCAGTAACTCCTTTTGCTCTGCAAGGTCAAAACATCTTCTTTCATCAGTGGGACTCTGCTGACCTTGAAAAGAGCGATTTAAAAATACTTTATTAATCCTTATTCTTTTTTCATGCAATCCATTTACTCATGTTGTTTTTTTTTCCTGACAGCACATTTGACCTCTGTTGCATGATGGGAATTTGGGGAGCAATTCCAAAACCTTTTGTACTTGTCTAAACATAATAATGATCTGGTACATGTTATCACACACTTGTTGAATTTAGCTGAAGGTAAATCACGATTTACAAGAATTGCTTTTCAAGGATAATGATTCACCTGCTCCTCATGTTTTTATCACATGCTGCTCATCATTGCATATCTCCCAGGAGAGAAAGCGAGAAAACGATTTTCCTGTGAATGGATGCTTGTTGTTGAGAAGAATGAGCATCGGGGATGAGCGTGTGCGTGTGTGTGAGAGGAGGTGGAGGGAAAACGAACACGAGTAATGTGAGGATGGAAATAGACGGTGAAAGCGCTCGTAGTGCACTGTCCTTTCTATAAATGTCTCTCCTCTCCCCGGGTGCTGCTATAATAAGAAACAAGGGGGAGGAGGAGGTGGGCAGGAGAACAGTACCCAGAGGAGAGAGTGCGGCTATTTTTAGCAGCAGCCTTGAAACGCTTCAGTGAGTGCCTGGGATGGCTTAATGTCTGCCATATTCATAAATAAGATGACGTATGCCTGCTGCATGTGTGTGCAGCATGTGTCTACAGTCATGACTTTGTGTTTGAGCATCCTGCAGAGATGGAGAGGAGGAGGAGGAGAGGAAGGAGGGGGGATCTTTAAGGTGAAAAAATGAGGATGCAAAGAGGGACAAAGAGAAATCTATTTGCAGACAGAGGTGAAAGAAGGTTTAGACAGAAAAAAGAAGCACGCTGAATGAATGACTGATGAGGAACGACTGCAGAGCTGTTTGAGATGGGCGAAGGGGAAAGGTGCAGCAAGGTGAAGGAATTCCTGGAGTGATGTCACACATTCTCCCGTGGGGGCAAAAAGAGAGAGAGACGGGGTAGAGCGAGGGTGAGTGAAGAGTGAAGCGGGAGAGGAGAGAAAGGAGGATGCAGAGGAAGTGAGGGAGAGTGGAGGAGGAGAAGTGAAGACAGGACTGAGCGGGGAGGAAGTGTTGAAACTGAAAAGTGAAGGTAACAGGACGTGCTCGCTGGTATTCCACCTGCATCAACCCCAGACACAGACACGCACATCGACCGGAGGGGAGTCACACAGGTTGTGCGATCACAATAGAGAGAGCGAGAGAGAGAGAGAGAGAGAGACAACTGCAGAGGAAGCATTGCAGTGCGTTGCTCAGACTGTCTCCGTCTGTCTGTCCGTCTGACTGTTTGAGGATTCGCTCCTCTGAGGATGAGCGATGCTGCTGTCGTCCTCCGTGCAGGTCGGTGCTAATTGTTTGGATGGTTTGGACGAGTGATTGACTCCTTCCTGTGCTGATATGATTTAGAGATTTGTGCTGTTTCACATCGGAGCGCCGCAGATGTTTGTGGTTTGTGCATGCCAGTGGATTTTCCCAGATGGATTTTAGACACACCTGCAGCATGAGGCTAAAAATGATTAACTATGATTTCATCGTAACATCCTTTTCTGTAGTACGTCGTGCAGTTTAATTTATGTAATAAGTAAGATGTCCTGACAGATTCCAAACTATTTCCCATTTGGAAAAATACAAAAAAAGTCATACAGGACTTAAGACATGTTCTGACATGAACCTCTTTTGAATGCTTTCTTCATTGTTTTTCTTTTATTGTATGTTTTGTGTGTTGGCATGTTGTGAGTGTTGAATGATTTTTAGAGGATGCACGGCAAATTAAGTTGTGCACTGACAATAAGAGCCTTTAATTCTGTGATATAGGAAGAGGAAAAGCGACATGTTTCATGGCAAAATAAATGTTTTTGTTTGTTTATCTTCTCACTAAAGTCGATGCATTGAAATAGTTGCACATGTGGACGTGCACGTGTCTGGACGTGCTTGTAATTTTAATGACTAGTTATGCACTGACTCTGTGTTAAAGTGCATGTATGGATGGTGTTGTTGAATGTCTGCGACTCCCTGTTCACATGTTGCGTTGTTCTTGTTAGAGCCATTGTTTCATCCGTGTGTGTAGGAGCGTGTGTGAATATGCGATGAGGCTGCGTCGCTGCAGCGCAGAGAGCGAGCAGCACCTTGAAGTCCACGTGAGGGAGAGCTCAGCCCAACCCAGACCCTAAACCCATTACCGACTCTGCAGGGACCCCTCCCTCATTGCTCTCTCTGACTCACTCAGGCTTATTGGATTGGGCACGCTCATCACTGTCAAGTTGAAACCCAAGAAATGAATCTCGAGATGGGCTTTTGATTGTGCAGTTATTTCCAGTGGTGTTTTCCTGCGTGGTGGTTGATGTGAGCGGTTCACACAGAGCTGCTGACGAGGTGCCAGTGTGTGCACGTGTTTTGTTGGGAGGGAGCAGCTGTGATGGTTCGGTTCCACCTCCTCTGCCGCAGGTCCCAGTGGATGTGCGTGTGCGTGTGTGTGTGTGTGCTGGTGTCCCTAATTATTATTTCATCTGTTGTTGTTGCCTTTTTTTATTGTCAAATCAAGTCAACAATTCACAAACTGAAAACAAGAAGTTGCAGAGCCTCATGGAGTGAGTGAAGCCAAAGCAAAAATGCCTCAAAGGTGAATTTCTCCATGACAAGCTGGCTGCCAAAAGAAGTCAGGGCTTTTATAAAATGGTCCTATTTGTCAGTAAACATTTTCCTAACGCGTTCAGAGTCCTAATGGTGTCAGTCTCTAGTTTCAAGTCTTCTTCAAAACAGCGATATCTTCATTTCCTAAGGTTTGGTCCCGTTTAGAGTCAAAGAGAACATGAAGCAGGGGAGGCTGGGAAGGGCAAGCCGTGTCCACAGAAGCCTTCATCCAGCCTGCTGTACAAGTACAGTCACTTCTGGTTCTTGAAATCCAAGATGGCGTCGATCAAAATGCCGAACTTGATGCTTGATCGCGGCGTCACAAACCAAAGATGAACATCACATTCTATTCTTACTGTCAGTAACTGCATCGATATTTAAATTTAAATAAAATCAAAAAATCAAAACAAGCTTTCTGTTCTGGTTTTCAGATCTGTGATCGTCTCACTCCCCCTCCAGCCCTGTCGAGTTGCACACATTGAAAGGAGAAAAGCACTTAAATCTATCAGAGAAAAGAGAGAAACAGCTGAAACAGGTTGAACAGAATAATGTCGTCAAAATGTTGGACATACTTTTTCGATACCGAGTCTTCTAAAACCTACAACCCTAAATTGATTGTATTGAAACATAATCCAAGTTAAAAAAAAAAAACAAGATCTATTTCATAAGACTGGTGCATGGGAGAGGAATGAATCCATCAATAATTGCATGCAACATCCTGCACGTTGTCTAAATTTCACAGATAAGTTGAAAATATTTTGGTCCAGTAATGTTTCCAAGGTTTTGTGCAGTGCAGTGTGCAGGAGTTTGCCCGCAATGTTTGGTCATTAAAAACAAGAACTTTCCCGATATGTGCTGCCTCGGATTTCTGATATGATGATATAATATGAACATTGAGATGCAGGACATATTTATAAATATAATAATAGATCAGCGCCATTATTCAGATAAAAAAAAAAACTGTCACTACTAAGCTTATAGTTTGCACAACAAATTATTATGAAGATTCAACTTTGAACCATGTTAGCATGCAGCAGAACGTACAATACTTAATTATACTAGGACGTGCAAACTTTGTTTATTTATAGCAGAATGCCCGGTTCAGACACCAGGGAACTCAAAGTGCTACACACAGGCACAAAAAGCATTTCAGACATATGTAATAGTACGTGTGTGCACATAAGAAATGGAGCATTTCTACAGAATGCATACAATATTTACACAAACCAGACGTGTGTGCATGATCACATGTGCCTGTACACACCAACCATGTAAACTACTCCTCTAGCTAAAATTAGCATATTTACACTAATCTTTATGATATGCACCACCTATGATATGTACCCCTGAGAAATCCATCAAATCATATACAGTTGAAAGTTAGTGTGCAGTTGAATGCGTTTCCTGAAATAAAAGTAAAAAGCACTTCAAACAGTTTTTAAATCATAAAATGTGATCGTAGATTTGAAGGAAATAATGTCTGATACGTCAGGTTTCTGATATCGTGCTCTCATCGCTCAAAGACGGAGATGCTGATACTGATCAGAGAGCCACTGCATGTTGTCGCTTGTCATTACACACACACACACACACACACACACACACACACACACACACACACACACACACAAACACACAAACAGACGATACATTCTGCTCTGAAGGTCAGTCATCGAGGGAGGTTTTCCCCTCTTGAGGGATGCCTGGAGCCATTTTTGGAAACAGTCGTTCCTGTTTCCCCTGGCAACCAATCTTATCACTATCCTGTACCAGACAGAAGGACACACACACACACACACACACACACACACACACACACACACACACACACACACACACACACACGGGCACTGTAGACCAGCACAGAGACAGAACGATCTGTGTCCAAAGGGATCAATTTTGCGGTACACTCACTAATCCCTGCAGGAGGACTGTGTTTTGTGATTAACGGCTGAGAAAAAATAAGATTCTCTGCAGAGAGAAACGAAGCGAGTAAAACAGATTTACTCTTGTCGTACACGCCGACCGATTGTGCGTCTCTGATTGGTAGAGGCACACGCGTACACAAGCATGTGAGGACGCTTTCTCGCAAACGCACATTCGGTAATTTGGGAGTTGTCGTGTCCACTTATTTGAAATAAATAGAGGAAGAATGCTAATGTGATTAGCTTCAATAAATAGGGAGGGCAAAGAAAGGGCAATAATCACACACACGCAGACACATACACACACACACACACACGGTTTGCTATGACATTATATATAGTTTTTTCCTGGTAATGCTGTCCCGTACTCGATATTGATTAAAGGTCTTTGGACTGATTGATTACTGGAGTGATTAAGGTGATCGATCACGGCCGTTTGTCAGCTGGATGATTCAAGTCAGGACGCTTCACACCAAACAGAACACACAGAAAAACATTACATTCAACTCGCGCTGTTAGCGTTTAATTAATCATTTTTTTTAAATCCCATTGTTTGTGTGCTCTTTTGTCCCTTCAGGCTCACCGTAGATAGTCGTCCTCAGCGTCTCCCTGTAGTCTCAGTGATGTAAAAGAAGGACACTGCTGCATCTTTGAATGTCTCATTTCACTTTAACAAACTCTCAGACAACTCAGCTGACGAGTCCAAAGCAATATCCACCTTATGACATCACACATTGACCTTTGTTACCGTTCCTTTGAGCTGTTTGACCTCACTTTGGGATCCCTAACCACTTCCTGTTTCTGTGCTTAACTTACTGTCCAAACCTTCACTCTACATGAAGGGCCTTACTTTGAACAGGAAGTAAAGTACCCTTATCTTAGGACGGTACAAAACTACAAAATAAAAGCACAACACAACTATTTCAAAACGCAAAATGGAATTCAAACAGTGATTAAAAATGTGATTAATTGCGATTAACTTTAGAATTTCAGCAAATATTTGCAACTTGTTTTAATTTATTGTTAAAAGCTTAGAAAGAGAACCTAAAATGAGGTACTTCCTAAAAAACGTACAACATGCGGATGATACGTTTTTCAAAATCTTCACTCATTTTTTTCGTTGTGTTTTAAAAACGTTACAATCTCAGTGCTGAAACTTTTTATATAAACGTCTTTTTCACAGGACAGGAGCGTAGGAGACGAGGCGAACTCCTACTCGCCGACTTTCATGTGCACAAAATCTTTGGAAACGTTTCAGTGCCGAAACACGGCCAATGTTTGATCATGATTGTGTGGAAGGAGTCTGGCTGCCGGCTGCTGGCTTCTGGTGATAGAAAAGAAGAAGTTACCAAATATTCTGTTTGTTGCCGTGGAGTCAAAACATGTTTAGATGTCCTTCGACTTTTACTAGAATAGGGGCGCCATTTTTCTTTATGATTTAATACCTACTCTTCATCACAAGTAATAGCATCCTTAACCGTTTAAACGCCTTCCCTCTTAACAGTAATGATCTTTAAGGAAAAAGGAAACATGAACTTTTCTCAGCTTTCTCTTGTCGCACCTCTTTGCGCCTCTGACATCGACGCCTCCTTATGTCAGAGGTTTTCTTAGAACACGACTGAGACTCTTTGTAGCTGCACATGTGGGAGCAACGAGTAAGACGTGTCTAAAACATAATGAAGGTATGAAACATAGGTTTATGTGTGCTGGCCTCATGAGGAGGTAAACCTGATCGTTAGCTTGCATCATGCAGCGAGTGAAGCAGCGTTAGAGCAGATTTTAACCAACGAACACTTACAGTCACACTTACATGCACACACTGTTGCTCCCACTGTGATGCATGTTTTTGTTTTGCACCTGCTGTTTTTTCACACCTCATAAAAGCCTCTACTGGTCTGAACATGCCGATGCTCAGAGGCAGGAGAGAAGAGGAGGACAGGGAACTTCCCACTTTTCACTCCTTGCATCATGGATTTGTATAAAGTCTGCAGGATGCATGGATTACACACATTTATCCAATAATGAATAATTTAAGAATAAAAGGAACCTTCACTAGAGAAGGCATGAAGGTGGACAGATGGTATGAATACAAATTAGACACGAGAAGCACCTCTTCTGAATCTTTTTATTCAGCCGTCCCCTTCAGCACACACAGAGAGAGAGAGAGAGCTCTGATACTGTGTTTCAGACACAAACTACAGACTAAGTTACAGCGAGCGAGGGGAACTGGGAGTCCTCAGTGAGAGTTCAGTTCATGACAGAACTTCTGGGGCTGCAGGCAAACTTTCATGTCGGGCTGCTTACATGAAGGACATTAGATCATTTTCCCTCACACGTCACAGAAAGGGCTCGTCCTTTTGTCTTCAAAGTCTAGAACTTCATCCATGCTCTGTTGGCTCCACAGTCGTGTTTAAACAGCCGGGCATCCGATCTTTATTAGTTTGGCATGCAGCCGGGTTCATCTAAATAAGTCGAGTATGTATCAGCCTCTCTGAATGGATGAAGTTTAGTGGCACACAACTTTAGTCCACGGTTTAAATCGGTGCATTTGGAAAAGTTTAGAGAGCATCCTCCACGGCGTTGAAAGAAATGAAATAGTTCTCCAGACATGTGAAGGTGTCTGATACAAGTTGAGGTGTTTTCTAACCTGCAAAGTAAGGGCAAGTAAGAGGCATCGCACACAGAGGGAGACAAACTGCATAAATATTGATTTGTGTCTGTGTGTGTGTGTGTGTGTGTGTGTGTGTGTGTGTGTGTGTGTGTGTGTGTGTGTGTGTGTGTGTGTGTGTGTGTGTCGTCTCCCTCTGAGGTGAACAGCGATAACGTAAAGACAGATACAGGGATGTAGAGAAAGAGGAGATGAGGGAGCATGAATAAGTGATGGTGTGCTGAAAGGGTGCTGTATGTCTGAAGGGTTATCTACAGGGAGACTGTCTTTAAACACACATACACACACACACACACACACACACACACACACAGGACTTGAGAGAGGAGGGAGGGGCAGGGGGGGAGATGCTTTTAGCCTTTACTGAGGCGTTTGGCCTGTCAGCATATATCTGCCTCAAAGCAACATGAAGAGCTGAGAGCGAGAGAAAGAGAAAGAGGAAGAGAGGAGGAAAAAATTGCTTGAGTGAAGGAAAAAACTCAAGAAGGTGTGAGGGGACGAGAGAGCGCTAGAGTTAGTGAGAGAGAGAGAAGGAAGGAGGGAGGGAGGGAGGAAAGAAGGGAGGCTGCTTCTCATCCTTTCTCTCCTTTAAAGACGAGAACCGAGCGCTCTCTCCTCTCAGTGGCACCGCAGGCTGGGGAGGGAAAACACTGCAACAAAAAATTAATCTCCCTCTCTTTAGATACGGTCTCTCTCTCTCTCTCTCTCTCTTTCACTCACTCACTCACTCCTGCGTCCCTCGCTCTCCCCGCAGGTGATCACTCCGTTCCGTAGGCTCATCCTCTGCGCCGAGAACAGGAAAGAGATGGAGGACTGGATCAGCTCGCTCAAGTCCGTCCAGTCCAGGGAGCACTACGAGGTAAGAGCCCGCTTCCTCACAAGATGAATGCAGAGTTTGTGTGTGTGAGGCGGGGAGACAGATGCAGCAGGAACAAAAGATCTAGGCGTATCCTCTTCGATTTTTTTTTTCACTGTTTTAGTCAGAAACTCACACCTGAGGATGCTCCTGTAAGTGTTCAATTATTCCCTAAAAAGTAGAAGTGAACCCTCCGTAGTGGGAATAAGCGTTGCACGTTTTGTGGTATGAAACTCATTTAGGGCGACATGGGAATTAATCTTTTTATGCAGAAGCGACAAATCCATGAAGGAGCCCCAAAGCAGCGGCGGACATGCATTTACACACATGGATGCACACGTGCAGTCACAGGTGTGCAAACTCTAGAGACACAGCGAAGAAGGCAAACACAATCGCGCGCGCGCACACACACACACACACACACACACACACACACACACACACACACACACACACACACACACACGGTGTAATCTTTATTGAAAGCCGCACACACAACCTGACACATGTTTTCTCTCACCCAGGTGGGATTCTGCAGCAGCTCTTTCAGCAGTTATGACTCATTCAATAACACATAACCAGGGACACAGCACAGATTTAACAACATGCTGTGTTGTCAGAGAGAAAGAGCCAGCAACAACACACACTTTGTTTATTTTTTCATCAAAACCACCGTCAGTGTTTAGAATCAGCGAGGGGGGGGGATGTAAGAAGAGTTTAAATGTAGGTCGTGTTTGCAGGCGTAGGGAGGAAAGCACTGCTGCATTTGAATGTCTTTGATTTGGGAGGGAAATCTTATATAAGACCCCCATCCCTCACCCCCCTTTACTGCACTGCAATGCAGCAGCACCCCCCGAGCTCACACACACACACACACACACACACACACACACATGCATGTACACACACCCCAGCCAGGATGTCTTCACAGCAGCTTGTATTAAACGTATCTCACACAGGAGTGCATGAACGTGAGTGTCCCACTTTCATCAGCACCTGTTACCGTTCCGACTTAAGAAAACACAAAGTGAACGTTAGGGCTGTGCCAACGACTCCAGACGCAACGCCCACGCCGTAACACAACACTCCTCACATGAACGTTCACTGCACCGTGGGCTCACTCCAGACACGGCCAGTCTCTCTGAACAGGTGTCACCTGGGGCCGATGACTCTCAGTGTTAGGGTCCTGATGTATATCCTGCTGGGTTTCTCTTCATGCGAGGTGGGGTCAGATGGCGTTTGTTTAGTAGTCAAACTGAACTATTTTCACTATTTGGGAAGGCTAATATGAAAGGAGTGAACGACATATCTGTCTAGAGTTTTAAAGGTTTGATTTATTTGTATTTTTCATATTCAATAACGGAGAACTGTTGCACTTTTAAATCTGGGCTCTTGTTGTTTTTGGAATATATCCGTGTCTAAATGACCAAAAGAAAGCCAAACCAAAATATTGGAATCTCTCATGTAGGTCAGCAGAGATAGAGGCTGTAATGAAATCCTTCAGGGTAAATGCCCCCCGATCAAAACCACATCCACTAAAAGTTTTTGTTCCAGCCACTGGAAAGCTTAGCTCGAGGAGGTAAACTTCATAATCCCAGAGGGGCAATATGCTTTACAGCCAGCAGTGAAAAGAAGAAACTAAATACACACATCAAGGGGGGGGAGTCACATGATGATGTTTAAAAATACATTTTTAAATCTGTTCGTCCTGCACCCCGGCAGAGTATATCTGCTACCTAATGGGAGCACCTTGTAATGTTTGTAAGCTAAGA
Source organism: Labrus bergylta (assembly GCF_963930695.1). Classification (NCBI taxonomy): domain Eukaryota; kingdom Metazoa; phylum Chordata; class Actinopteri; order Labriformes; family Labridae; genus Labrus; species Labrus bergylta. The sequence continues at coordinate 12,064,336 of NC_089207.1, forward strand.
TTGTTTTAAGATCTTTTATTGTGAACACCTTTAACTCTCTTTAGGCCACCAAAGCTCACTGACAAAAACAGAAACTTCACTTTTATAAATCTTAGGAGCTGCCTGACTTAGATAGTTTAGTTTTTCTGTGTTAAGTTTGTATTTCAAAACTCACATGCATGGATGTATTACAGAGTGGACACAGCTTTGGAGACGGAGCCACGTTTTCTATGAAAGCTGCTAAGTGGTGCATGAAGCAAATCAGTCGGACTAGAGGTCAAAAAGCTGCAGCAGCACTTGAAGTATGAAGATCAACTTTATTGACTTTATCAGACCGACGCGTATCGGCTTTGTGGCCTTCATCAGGGTCATCCTCTGACCGAAGCGATCTCCCAGAGAAATGACAAAACGTCTGTGCATGCCAGACGTTTAGACCCCAGAATGTGAAACACAAAAGGGCCCCCGGTTTAAAAAAGCAGACTCCTCCTCTTTAATGCAACCTGTGAGAGACATGACATTGTGTGTTTCATCATCACTGTTTCTTCCTGCCAACCTGTTTCACCTTCTCCTTTGATAGACGGCACAGTTTAATGTGGAACATTTCTCAGGGATGCACAACTGGTACGCCTGCTCCCATGCACGGCCCACCTTCTGCAACGTCTGTAAAGATAGTTTATCTGGGGTCACGTCCCACGGCCTCTCCTGTGAAGGTAGGTAATGCACACACACACACACACACACACACACACACACACAAGTATGCTTACTGACACACACATGAATTTAGCCACTCAGAAGAACGGGTCATGTAGGCGCCTGAATTCCGCTCCAACAGGTCTGTGATGTTAGCTGGAAATAAGAACCTTGAAAATATCTAAAAACTCATGTTTGTTGCGCCGAGCGACCTTCTCATACAGCTCACAGTGAGGAGCGCCGAATCGATCGCCAGTTATAA